>NW_004524628.1:11408451-11415959 GCF_000260255.1 Octodon degus
ACCACCACCACCTCCACCACCATCACCATCATCGTCACCACCACCACCACCACCACCATCACCACTACCACCACCACCACCATCACCACCACCACCACCACCACCACCACCACCATTGTCATCTTCATCTGCAGCCCCCTGCCATTGCTCGAGGCAGGGCACTGACATCCTTTGCTGTCCACACAGGCACAGATTTCTGAGCTGTCATGGCGGTCTGTCCCTATCCTTGTTGAATGGCTTTCCAGGTGACCATGTGGGAGGCAGCTCCTGGCCAGGGTGCTCCGCCTCCTCTACTCTAAGGCCTCCAGACTTCCACAGAGTGAAACCCCAGAGGGCACAGGTGGTCCCCAAGACTTTCTGGAAGCTGGATGAAGAAAGGCGAGTGGGCCACACCTCGGGGGCAGCTGTGGAGTGGGTGCAGGGCTGGGAGCTGCATGGCCAGGCTTTGGATGGCCACCGCTCTGTGTTCCCTTACACTGGTGTCTCCTCCTCTGGGGCTGCGCCAGTCTGTACTGTCACCTCATCCTGCCAATGAGAAGCAAAGCCTCTCCACACTGTGCGGCTGGGCTGGGGGCCAGAGCGGAGGCCTCTGGAACCGGCGTCTGTGCCCCACCAGTGCCGGGCAGCCCTCAGCACCGTGAGCTGCGCCGTGCGGGCTGGGATTTCAGTCCCTGTGGAGGTAGGTTTAGCTTCCTAAGCAGAAGAGCTTTCGTATCTCAGGCAGGAAGCCATGTTTTCTTGCTGAGCCTTGTGCAACCCAAGCCATTCGCAACCAATGCAAATGGGGATGCACGTCTTTATTTTCTGGGTCATTTCCAGGATGAGCAGAGAGAGGACCGGCTTCTGGTTTCTATGCTGTCCATGAGGGCTGCAGCCCCTCAATCTACTGCCATTTGCAACTCTTGACCATGTAGTGCAAAATGAGTCTTTTTTTTTTTTTTTTTTTTTTTTGCTACTGGGGATCAAATTCAGGATCTTGAGCTTGCCAGGCAGTGCTTGTGCCACTGAGCCTTCTCCCCGGCCCCAAAATGAGTCTCTTAAGGCAAATGTCTATAAAATGAGCAAGAAACTTTTTGTTTAAAGTTGTGCATGTTAGAATTTAAATACAGGTGCATGTGCTGAAATAAATGTGCCCATCTGTTGCAGGAAAAACATTCGGAAAGCAAACATTTTATTCTGATTACATGTGCTGGAGCTATTCTTGGTTAGGGCTGGTGCCTTGGTCATCCATGGTGGTGTAACACAGCACCCCAAAGGTAGAGGCCCCCAACAATACCACTGTCCAGGGTGCACAGGAAGCTACTTGGGGGCTCAGTGGGGAGCCCACAGCTCTGCTGCACCCAGCTCCGGGGCATAAGGGCCCCACGGAGGGCCCTGCTCAGTCCTGGAGGCTTAATGCACTGTCCCCGAGACTCTTCCTGGGCATCCGGGCTGGGGCTGTTGCCTCTGACGTGGCTGGGCTCCCACGTGCGGGCCTGGAGGAAGCCCATTCTGAGAGAGGGAGCAGGGCCCGGGCAGAAAGAATGGTGTGCCTCAGCATTTGGCAAGCTGCATCTTGCTGCAGTTGTCCTGCGTGTCTGTAGTGTCCCCCAGAGGACAAGGTCTGTCTGCCTGTCCTCGATGGACGGTGCACGGCACATGACAGGCCCACCCAACTTGTGATTGTTGAATGGAGGAAAGATCTGAACAGACATGGCTCCAAAGCAGACGAGGGATGGGAGATACACACATGGAAGCATCTGGAGTGGCCAGGGAAGTGCAGGTCAAACCCCGGCACCTCCGCCCCCTCCGGGAGTGCTCGACACAGAGCTCTGGCTATGCCAAGTGCCGGTCGGCAGAGGTGCATGTCGGCGTCTCTTGTGCTGCAGAGGGAGGTAGCGCAAGGCCACTTAGGAAAGTTTTCCGTGTAGGGACAGCTCAACCTTGCAGAGCCGCCATGAGGAAGACTTAGAGCCTGGCAGCCCGAGGGATGCAGAGGATGAAAGCAGCAAGCTTTTCCAGCTATCGCTGAAGAAACCAGACGTCAGTGCACAGTGTGCTTACAGCCTCTACGCGCGCTTGCGAGGCCTCAGTCCCCAAGGGCCCCCGCCCAACCCTGAACTCTCAAGGCCCGACTTTGTGCACAGCTGTACTCCTCAGGAGGCCAAACACTTTATAGTGTTTAAAAGGATCTTTTATTTCTTTGTTTATTTGCTACAGGGTCTACGTAGTGGTCCTCCTGTCTCGGCCTCTGCAGCGCTGGGTTTATAGGCATGCATCACCACGCCTGGCATCAGTGGCCAGCACAGCATGCCTGGGGTTCTGGGGCTGGCATGAGCCATTTGCTTTAAAAATAAATCTAGGCACCTGCCTTCCTCATTACCATGGTTGAAGCCCACTGATTTCAGGGCAGGAGCTAAGGACAGCCTTGTTCCAAAGTCCACGTGCACAGGACTAAAACCTCATTTAGATCAGAAGTTTGGTTTCACAGGTTTCTAAAAATATCTGCTGGGATGAAATCCCCTGCAGTAACAGCACCCCGAAGGGAGAGCTGGCCATCTGGAGAGAACCTCAGTGTTTCGCACCTGCCGCACACAGCCCACGGCAGCTTCTCAGGCGGGACAGCGAGGAGTGGGCGCACTGGAGACACAGACTGCTGGTTGTCGCATGAGCCCGGAGCCCTGCGGGGCCCGCCCGCCTTCTCACATGCAGGCGGTGGTGCTGGCTTCACACGCTGCGATAGCTCGCCTGCGCAGTTACCCGTTTCCCACCTGTGTGAGGCCCAGGAGCTGAGAATGTTGTCCAGCCCCTCCCCGTGGTAGGACCTGGCTTCTGGGGACACTTAGCTAACTCAGCTAAAGGCATGAAAATGTGCACCCACACCAAGGCTCTTCAGGGACATTCACAGCAGCTCTCATGAAAGAATCAAGCTGAGGCCACAAGTCCACGTCCATCCACGGGGAGGAGGCTCACTGGTGGGTGTGTCCACACAATGAACGGTACCGTCTACAGAGCAGCACCACACACTTCCACACCACATGCCAGTAGGCTGGCCGAGGACAACCCTTATATGATGGCGGTTCTGGAAGCTTCTATGGCCCCGTGACTTCGCCGCCACCATGGGCTAAATGCACTCTCCATGCTTCTGTACAATGACCAGCTCGCCTAGGACACATTTCTCAACCTGCTCCCCTTGTTAGAGGGCAAATAACTGAATAATGAATGAAAGAAACCAGACACGCAGCACATACGGGGCCTTCTGCTTCTATGAACGTCTAGGGACGCAGATATCTTCAGTGAGAGTCTGGGCGTGGATCGCGGGTGCCGGCCCGTGAGGACTGTGGGCTCTCCTTGGGATGGCTCCCTGTGCTGCTGTAACAAATTATCACACATTTCATAGCTTAAAACAGCACAGATATCCTCCCTGGCCTTGGATATTGTCGCTCTGCTCAGAACCGTGAAGCCAGCCTGTGTGTGGCTGCAGCCTCAACAGGAGGAAGCCCCCTGCCGCCAGCCTCCGAAGCTGCTGCCTCTGCGCTGTCGCCACCTCTTGGCCGTCCGCCTCCTTCCTCTTCGAGGCCCTTCGCGCCCACACTGGGTGCACCCAGGAAATGCAGACGGCCTTTCCCACCTCGAGGCCCTCATTTACACCCAGGGCCCCCTTCCCTGGCAAAGGGAGCGTGCTCCCTGGCTCTGTGCTGCCCCAAGGCCGTTGCCGAGGTTTCCCCAGCGGCAGGCTTTGCCTCGGTGTGCAGGAGCGGGCTCACACGTACTGCGCTGGCTACAGTGTGTTCTCTGTTATATGCTAACTCTACCAGGAGAAAAACATTTTAAGGCAGAGGGAAAGTATTTTTCCTGGAATGCTTGTCTCTGAGCTCTAAAACAGATGTACTGAAGGTGCTTTTGAATTATCTCTCTGATTAAATATAATTGGATTTAAACTATTCAGATTTAATTAAATATCAGTGCACAAGACAAAATCTTTGGTGGTTGACTTTACTTTGATGAGATTTACTTACACACACACACAGCTCCTCTGTATCCACAGGGTGTGGGTTTCAACCTGGAGTAGGCGCGAAGCCCATGTAGGTTTGAAGAACCAGCTCTGCGAATCAAAATCCGCCCCGCTCCAGGCCCCCGTGCACCGCAAGGCGGTGCTGCACACAGCCTGCTCGTGCCCTCGGCAGCCTCAGGTTACTTACTGTCCTTAAATCACTGTGACTACGTCAGTAGTTGTTACAAGTATCCTTCAGGGAGTAATAGAGCAGAGTCTACACCTGCCCAGGACAGACGCACTTCCCACGGTTGGCAACGGACGCACGTTGGGGCCCGGTCCCCAGCTGCAGCCGCCGTGTTGGCCAGGTCCCCAGCTGCGGCTGCCTGGTCCTGCCGGAGCCCTCCCCTCCCTAGCTCCGTGCACTTGTAAATTGGAAATGGAGATTCCTCGCTTGCTGCACCATTGCTGCTGAAGTTCCTCCCCTGGTACCTTCGTCTACCTCAGCAGAAGAAGGCAGTTTTACTCTCTCAAAGTCTGTCTTTACAAGTAACTCATCCTCTGAGAAGCATTTGCAGATTCGTCCAGTGGTCATGATGGGTTTTCTGTGGGTCACAACCAACGCTTAGCTGCAGAACTTAAATGGATGAATGGAAACCCCACTTGGAAGGGCTAGGAGCACAGCTCTCCCTCCCCGGGGAGGTTCTGAAGCCCCCTCTCCATTCCTGCTGCAGTTGCGCTCAGCAGCAGGGCCTACCTGGTCATGTTCCGAAGGTGGGGGTCCTCCTCCCACTGTGCAGAGCAGCCTGGTGAAGTTGGGGAGCACCACTCCCTCCCACACTCTATGCAGAGCCCGGGAGCCGAGGGGATGAGCCTGGAGCGTCCACCCTGCTGTAACTCCTCTTGCAGCCCCCACCCTGGCCCACTTTTCATGGGGAAGGGAGGCCAGCACAGACACGTCCAGCCCTCAGCAGAGGCAGGCGTCTGCCAGGCACCACCCACACCCGCGCAACTCCTCAGTGCTCCATTCCTGGCTGCAGGGCATCCTTGCCAGGACTCCCAGTGCTTCGGCCATGCCCGTGGGCCCTTCCCGGCTCCACACTTCTCTCACTCCATGGCACCCTTTGCTGACCATGACCCCCACCACCTGGCAGTGTGTGCAGAGTTCTGTTGGACTAGTCAGGTCAGAGGGGACGTGAATCCAGGCCAAGAGCAGAATGCAGAGAAGAGGCTGGGTGTTCATGAGTGGGTGCCACACTCAGGGGCCCCTTCCAGAGGACTTTGATGGTGGTGTCCGGGCCCCGCTTCCACAGCCCCCACTGACGTGGGAAGGGACAGCTGCACCTAGGGGCTTCTGACGTAGCATCCTGGGGCTCCAGAAACTCCAGTGCAGACTCTGAAGTTTCTGGTCCGGTGGTTCTGAGTCTATCCTTTGTGCCATGGCCCTGGGCTGAGGTTTTCTCCATCTCTAGGTGCCTGTCATTTAAATTTGGTTAAATATAGGTCAGGAGATTTAACACTTTATTATGAAACACAGTTCATGCCAGGAAGTGCTGCTCAAAGGCAGGGAAAGCAAAGAGCTGGGCCTGTCCGAGGTGGGTGGGGCGTCTCCTCTTAGGTGCACCAAGGCATCTTATTTAAAGACAAGAAAAATAATAAAATAATGGTATAAAAATTGAAAACAAAACTGTAGGAGAGTAACAATGGCTAGCACATTGTGGTTTTTTTTTTAACATTTTTTATTTTGTGTGTGTGTGTGTGTGTGTGTGTGTGGCTAGCTCAGCCCACCAGGGAGCGGGGCTGGCTGGCATGTGGTGCTGGGGGATTGAACCGCGGTCCCTGTGCTTTGCTAAGCTTGTTCCAAGTAGGTGCTTTAGACCACTGAGCCATCTCACCAGCGCCCACATTGTGTATTGTATCTTCAAAGTAGTTGCTCATTTTACAAGATACAGGCCCAAAACTTGGTCAAACAACACAGGAATAAAGCTTTCTTTCCAATGAACTAACAGCAATGGCTAGCATAGCTGTCTTCACTGTCATACATGTCTGTTTTTTCCTTTTCCCATTCTACTTTTCTCCATTCCCTGTTGTAGTTTCTCTTTCCTTTTGAGAAGTTTCTTCCCACTTCATCTGTTGTACATTTCGGGTCCTATTTACTCTTTCAGCTTTTCACACTAGGGAGACAAGATGACGTTTACTTGTAAGACTGATTTACTTCTCTCATGAGTATGGTCCCAAGTTGCATCCCTCCCCTATAAATGTCTCAAGTTTATCCTTTTTTAAATAGCTGAGTAGGCCTGCCCCTGGGGCGCGCTGAGATGGCGATTGAGACTGGGCACAGCGGCGCTCACCAGTAATCCCAGCGCTGAAAACAGAAGGATCACTAGGAGTTCAATCCACATAGTGAAACCCTGTCGACCCTGCGGACTCTGTACCAAATACATAAATAAAATGAAAATAAATAGCTGAGTAATACTTCACTGTATGAAAATGCTGCATCATTTTTTGTCCATTCCTCAGTTCATGGGCATTTAGGTTGCTTCCAAGATCTAGCTATGAAAAACTGTACTGCTATAACAAGGGCACACATATGTTGCTGTGGGATGAGGTATTTAATTTTCTTTTTTACCAAGAAGGGGAGTGGCTGGGTCGAACATGCTGTGGAATCCTAGTTTTCTGAGGCATCTCCACACACATTTCCACATGCAATACAGTTTTGGTTTAGGGTGTTTTCAGGCTAGGGTGGGTCTGTGGGGAAGGACACCGTGGGTCATCAGTGGCAGCCCGCAGGCACTGTCACTCTGGGTGTCTATTACGGAGCTGCAGTGGCTCCATCTCTGTCACACTTCTGGTGCCTGTGCACGTTTTGTGGGCTTTCTGTGTCCTCACCTCCCAGCCCCCACCCTCCTTCCCGCTCAGCTGGCGTCACACTGTGCATTCTGAATCATTCCCGGTCATCTGCTCCTTGCGACTTGGTGGCCCTTCTAGCAGCAGGGACTAGCCCAGAGCACCCTGAATTCAGAAAATGTCTTCTGCTTGCAGTGGGGATCCGATATGATAAGAGAAAGCTTAGCACCCCGGGGGTGACTCGGGGTGAACGGGCTGCTGAAGGCTTGCATTTCCTCCAAGGAATCAGACCTTTTCCGAGTTGGTTCTCCTTGGTCTGGGCTGGCTGAGGTTCTAATCTTTTCTCTGAGATTAATGTGGGAGCCACTTAGCGAAGAGCCTTAGAAGAGAAACAAAGGAAAGCAGTGGAATTTGGTCCAGTCCAACCTAATGAGTTCAATCTGATTCAGGAATAACCTCAGGAAAGGCGGGGGATGGACACTTGCTGTCTGGATGCACATATCTCCTGAAATCCTGACCTTGGGCAGGACTGGGAGGGCAGCAAGGGCGAATCGAGGGATTTCTGATGGAGCGCGAGGCCGACCTATAAGAGTGGTGAGTGCGGACGGAGGTGCGAGGTGGAGGTACACCTGCGGTGGGTGCGGACGGAGGCGAGGCGGAGGTACACCTGCGTGGGTGTGGGCAGAGG
>NW_004524628.1:11418894-11426532 GCF_000260255.1 Octodon degus
CCTTCCACCCCCTCAAGGGGTGAGCGCTCCTGGAGTAAACAACTCCATATATGGCCAAGGCTTGGGCTTAGGCATTGCTTTCGCAGACCTGGACCAATGGACAGTGCATGTGTGGCACCCCATGGTTGGAAGCCCTGAGACTTATAAGCTAAGAGCAGGGGCCTCGGGAGAGGATGGAGAGAAGACGGATGCAAGAGAACAATAAAGAGCTGTGCAGAAAACCAACCAGTGGTCGCGTCGTTCTTGCAGGCAAGGCCGCGCGTGACAGTCACCCAGTAGGGCTGCAGGCACGAAGGCCCTGCCTTCCTCCATCCCTTCTGCCTTGCAAAGAGGCGGCATAGCTTTTCCTGTGACCGAGGGCCCTTCTCTTGCCCTCCTTGTTTTAGGAAGGAGCGAGGTGCAAAATTTTCTGTATCTTGTGTTCTATTCCCATTTTTATAAAATTAATTTATAGTGTTTGCACAATATGGAAAGGATTTATTCTTTGAAAAACAAATTGTAAAAGGCTCCTTATGGCAGGCTCCTCTGAGTGCAAGACCCCAGTTTGGGTGTGCGGCGCGTCAGCGCTTTGCTTTCCTGTCATCTTTAGAGCTGGCGCAGTAACGTTTTCCTTTGCATTGCGTTCTGTGACTTTTTCCTGTGCTACTCTCTAAATCTTCACTGTTTGCTTTCTGGACTTTGGTCCTAACTCTACGTGGCACTGGGTTTTGAGAGCCAGGAGCCACTGCTTCCGCATAAGGGTGAGGAATGTCCCTGTCTGGGTTGGTCACTGAGACATCACAGACACCAGGGGGTGGCACCTTTGCCTGTTTGCCCTGCAGCACTCTGGCCCCAGCCGGTGCACAGCGAAGCACCCCAGGCAATGCCTGGGGCCACCTGGTCCCAGGCTGTGTGCCCTCTCCTGTCCATAAGCCACAGAGCCTCAGCATCCATCCTCAGCTTCAGTGGGCTGGAGGTGGCTGCCCAGGCCTTGTGGCTCCCACACCTTAAGTCTTCCTGTAAAGTTGGAAGAAACCGAAGAGAACACACAGGCCTTCTCCAGCCTCCCTGGTAGCAGAGGTGCAGATCCTGCTGTGGCCTGCACAGGCAGGTGCGTCACGTGTGCAAAGGATGTCCCCAGGTCACGGCCACAGGGAGCCGCCCTGCTCCTCACATCCACACGGCTCCTGGGGGTGCAGTCCACATCCCTGGCCAGCAGCCCTTCCTGGGGTTACAGAGAGGTCTGCAGTGAGGTGTGGAAGGGTGGCAGGCCCGCCAGAGGCTGTGAGGGCTCCTACTCAGCTGAGTTAACAGGGTGGTGTCAAGGGCAAGATGCAGGTCGCAGGAGGTGGGAAGGACGAGGGCGGAGAGACGCAGCAGCCCAAAGCCAGCTTTGCCGACTTGTTTTTACTTCATCCTGCTCGGCGGAGTGTGGAAGAGGACCACGTTCTGGCCCTGGGCAAACAGTCCTATCCTCTGCAGCGTTCAGGGCTGCTTCCCTCCTGAGGTAGAATAAGCCAGAGGAAAGAAAATCGTGTTTGTGAACTGTGAAAATAAAATCCAAGGCAAACAAAGTCTAGAATGTTGGGGAATGGCCACACAAGTGAGAGCATTAAAATATGCTTCTTTTTAGGAAATAAATTTCTATACGTTTTGATATGAAAAGTTTCAAGGACGTGTATCAGCATAAGCAGAATTTACCATGATTTTTTTTTAACTACTAAAATTCACTCTAGAGCCAGGGAGATAGCTCTGTAGAATAAGCACTTGTCTGGCAAGCACAAGGTCCTGAGTTCAAGTCCCTGAATCCCTCCCCACAAATTAAAATAAAATTTACTCTAAAGTCATTATGGCTTATTCCAGACATCCCCTCAAGCCACCTGAGCTCGTGGGTGGGGATTTTGGGGGTGACGGGTCATGATGTGTGTCTTGCGCCAGGGGTGTGTGATGCTGGATTAGCCCGCTGGTGCATTTGGCGTAGTGCTGGTGGTGGGTGATGGATTCAAGGAAGAAGGGAGACTGCCCTGGGTGTGGGTGATGCCAGCCAGCAGGCCTGCAGCCTTCGTGGAACCCGAAGGGACAGATGAAGGAAGACTTGCTGCTTCCCGTCTGCCCTGCCACGGACTGGGCCACCTCTGCGATGACCCCTCGCCACCCCACCCTGCCTTGGAGCCACCAGCTGCAGACTGAAACGTCTACAAGCCGGGAGCTAAAATGCACTTCTCCCTTTAATTTGTGGGTGTCAGATATTGGGCTTCAGGAATAAGAAAGTAAGACAAAAGTGATGTCTGTGAAAACCAGAGTAAGGAAAGAGTATGTTTAAATAGCTTTTGATAGAGGAATCTTTGAAACCCAGTAAACAGAAGCTCAAGTTCCACTATTTCTAGTTAGCTTCGGGGGGAGAGAGAGCACGCTTTGGTCGGTTTAGTAAGCCGTCTGTCAGCGGTCAACCATGCCGCACGCAGCAAGTGCGAGGGGCCGGGTATTTAATCAGCGGAGTAGTGCTTGCTCAACTTGCAAGAGGTGAAAAAGCCCAGAAAGGGCAGAACTGTGTGAGCAGTTCTCACAGAGGAGTGCAGTGAAGGAAGTTTAGTTTCAGCTCACTGAACACATATGGGGGAGTTTCTGAGATTATTTTCTGCAAAGAAAACAGAATAGTATTTATCTTAACATTTTACTGAACAAAATTGTGGTTTGAAAGATTGGGTCAAACACTGTTATGTAGAATAAGTTTCATCAGCAGCATTCTGATCTTAACATATTAGCTACTTAGGTGGTTGTAATTTGTGATACACCGTGTCAACTGGGGAGATAGCTCAGGAACCCAGGTTCGATCCCTGGTACTGCATGCCTGGCTGGCCACCGAAATCAGGTGCGGTGGTGCATACCTATAATCCCAGCAGTGGGGAGGTGGAGACAGGAGAATCGCTATGAGTCTGAGCTGGGTAGAGTCCTCACTTTGTAAACACCCTGAGCATGGCAAGCGGCACACACGCCCGAGGGCAGGGAGCCGCGCCTGTCAGGGAGGCCGAGACCTCGCCGCGCCTCCTGCTGCTCCTGCTGCCTCTGCTGCCTTGAACTGCTGCTCCTGCCGGGCCACCCACCCTGCCTTGAGCCAGCTGATTATGGACTGAAACCTCCACAAGCTGCACTTTTGTCCTTTAACTTTGGGCGTGGGGTATTTTGTCCTAGCAATGAGAAAAAAGTAACCAACACAGTTATGGAAGGCTGGAATACTAGTTTAAGTAATGGGGCAAACAATGTATTGTTTTATGTTGAACTTATAAATTCAAAAACTTTCTCTTAGCCATTAAAAAGAAAAAAATAAGAGGCTTACAGTTCTCCGTTCCAGAAACATTGAGATTATCTTAGGTGGTCATTCCATGTAAGTAGGGTTTTCTGCTACTTGTTCAATTTGCTAACTTATTCATGTGTGAATCTGCCAAGATGTTGGGACCGCTGTGGCTGCACAGAGGTGGCCCAGTTGCCTGGCGTGGTGGCTGTGGCCTGGGTGTGGCAGCATGGGGCTGGGAGGTGTGGCAGCGTGCGAGCCGAGGCACGGTGCAAGACGCTGTGTGAGCAGGAAGCAGCAGAGCTCGCTGCCCCTTGTCCTGCCCATCGCAGAGCGAGCCCTCCTGGTCGGTGCAGGCACCGTGCTGCGAGGGTTCGGTAAGCCTGGAGAAAAGGACCCAGGACAGCCACAGAGCACTGGTGACCACAGGTGTTTCTGAAGATCACTTTATGCTTCTAGTCTGCTGGGAGAGCCCTGGGGTTTGTGGAACTCAAGGTCATTGCCTGCTGTAGGAAAAAACAACAACCCCCCCCCCCAACAAACAAAGCCCAAAACCACCCTGTGTCATTCCCTGTGACCTGGATCTGGAAGTTCTAGGTGACAGCCTGGCAAGTGTGCTGCCCATGGGGCCCACTGCCCGTGTTGTGGCCGACAGCTATCCTTTCACCCTAGGTGCTGGATAGGCAGGGTCTCTCAGGGCCCCTCCCTTAGGACCCGAAAGTCCTCCTGTGGTCCCACTCGCACGACCCTGTGCTGAGGGCCCCACCACTGAACAGCATCGCACGGGGATGAGGGCTCTACATCTTTGGGGGCACACACATTCTGCCGTGGATTCCCCAGGGGCGGTAGACTTCAGCTCAGTCTACTAGAGGGGCGGTTGTCCAGATCATGACCCCACTCCGCTTGGCATGGGCTCCCCTTGTGGCGAGAGTCCACAGGAGGTTGTGGAGGAGGGCAGGGTAGCCCCGGGCAGCCCAAAGCCCAAGGAGCCCCGCACCCTGCCCTGTGTCCACCCCGCACCCTGCCCTGTGTCCACCTGCACTGCAGCAGCTGAGCCCAGAGGATGGCATGTGAGGTGCCCTGCAGGTGGCAGTAAAGGCGGATCCTGGACACCCAGTGGTAGGCAGGAGATGGTGCACTGGGTAAGGATGAGCCCTCTGCTGAGTTCCCTCCTGGCCCAGGGACACACTGCTTACTCGTGCTGTGCATCCCCCAGAGACAACACACCTGTCCACACACACAGACTGTCCTCTGCTGGATGGACAGTAACTCGCCCTTCCCCAGGCCTGGCCACAGGGAGGCCATAGCAGGCGTGTGGCCACTGTTGTCCAGTGTGGGCTGTTGGCCCCTGGGATCCGTCATATACAGTATATTTCAGGAAGTCACTTTTCAGAGTTCCTGGCCTCGGTGATTGGTGATCTTTTTTTTTCCTTAGGACATAGCTAATTGTTCCCTGAAATTCCCACAGTTTCATGGAAATTGCAAATATCATCACCAATTTTTTTTGTTGGGGGAGGAAATTTGCAAGTAGCCAATCCAAGGGCTTTGTTCAGTTCTCCCTGAAGCTGATGTGTGTGTGTGTGTGTGTGTGTGTGTGTGTGTGTGTGTGTGTGGTTCCAGGGATTGCACTTGGGGCCTTGTGCTTGCCAGGCAAGAGCTTGTGCTGCTGAGCTACATCCCTGGCATCCTTGCAGCTGCGTGGCACTGCCCTGTAGCCCATCTCTTGTGGGTGCTAACAGGGTGCTGTCCTGTGAGTAGCTGTCTCTGGTGCTGTCTGTTCTGTCCTCCTTAAAGCCCTAAGATCCCTAAGATGCTGCCCAAACGCCCTGCACCCCTAAGTCCCTGTTAATAGTATTTTATTAAATTAAATTACATAACTGTGGGAGGTGTAGCATGCCTAGGGTTTAAACTATTAAAACAGGCAGATATAGGCATTTTTCTGACCCTGTCTGAAATTGGTGGGTGTTTTCACAATTCACATTTGGAGGAATGTAACCCCTGTGGATTTTGGGGTCCACTGTACTGCCAGGCTCTGGTGTCTCCCCGTCCTCTTCCTGACACTGGGAGAGCAGAGGCCAGCAGAGCACATGAATGCTGCCTTGACCTTGTGGTGCAGGTGACTGGAGGGGAAGGCACAAAGCTGCGCTCGCAGGGCTGGGCTGGCCTTTGCGCTGTGCCTGCCTGGCTGCCGGAAGACCGCTCCTCAAGTCTCCCGCAGCCAGAGGCGCTGTGCCTGTCCTGGGGGCGGGCTCTGATGGCACCCCCTGTGGCAGCGTCCTTGTTTCCAAGGCACTGCTCTGGGTTTATGCTTCTTTCCAGGACTCTGACCAGAACCCTAGGGTCTCTCTCACTGCCCTGCTGCTGTCAGAGGCCCCCAGTGGACCCAGTCCTGGGTGGTTTGTGGACTGACACCCCCAGGCTGTAACTACTTCTCAGCTGCTTGTGCTTGGGGGGAAGCCTGGCAGTGCGCAGGCACTCAGTGACGCTACCCCGGGACACAAGTGCGGAGTGAGAGGACGCCCACAACCCACATTCCTGGGAAGGCCTGTGATGTTCTGGTGTCCTGGGCTGTGGAGCAGCAGCACAGCCACTTTCATCTTGCCTGGCCAAGGAACCCCAAGCCTCAGCTGCCAGCCCAGGGCCCGCAGATGGAGGTGTGGACTGATGCTGTCCTCTCCAGAGCTTGCTCACTGTTTGGGCTGCCTTCACCAGCATGAGGGCTGGGAGAGACCCGGAGGACAGCATCCCTGCTCACAGGGTGCAGCCTGGACAGTGTCAGTGGCTCCGTGCACTGGGCCAGATCTGTCCCCACCATCGTGTGGCCTGCAAGCGGAGATGCAGAGCCCAGAGCATACGGGTCTGCTGCTCTCTTCTCTCTGAGCAAACTGTCCCGACCCCTCCCATCAGTGCAGTTGCTGCAAGGAGCATTTGCCAAGTCTAAGACAAAAGAATGGCTGCCAGAGTCTCCAGTGTGATTCAGGGTGCCCACTGTCGGGCACAGCTGTGAGCAATGGACACGCAACTCGAATCTCCGAAGAGCCAGTCAGATGCCAGTGTTGGCCAGGCCTCCCTGCCAGCCATGCTTGGCTGTCAAAGGGATCTGATAATGTTTGTTCTTGTGAATTCTGGAATAGTGTCACTATCCCCCCAGGACTTCCAGATGGTCAGGTTGTTCCGTTGTTGCCCCAGGAGGGACATGGCAGCCTCAGGGCGTCCACACAGCCCTTCCTCCAGTTCAGTCTTCACTGTTCGCACCTGCGGTTACACTCTTCAGCAGCAGTCTGCAGGGCGAGACCTCCCCCTTAGGGCCACGCCTTCAGAGCACACCCCGCAGGGAGCATCTCTTACTAATTGCTCCCCCAGTTCTGGGCTCCGGGTCAGTCCTGGCTCCTCCTGGCGGCACTGGTCACTGCCTGCATTGGAGAAGAGGGCCTGAGCTCGAAGACCACTCCCTCTCTGTGTGCAAACAAGGAGGCCCCCTCCCCCCACCGCGGGTGCTGGGCTGTCACCTGTCCTGTGCATTTGGGTTTCCAGTTGCCAGAGCCACAAAGCCCAGTAAACTTTCTCAATCAACAGTGGCGCGTATTTTGCTACAGTAGCAGAAAGCCGATTAAGACACAAGCTTTAAAGTTCTCCAGCTGACACTGATAAATAAGCAGCACTGGCTGTGCTCATCTTTAAATGTTCAGGGACTCGGGGATTGCCTTCTGCGGCGCCCCCTCCGATGCGCACCAGTGTCGCTGGGGCACTTCCGGTGCAGGCTCAGCTTCCGGCCAGGGAGCCTGCTGCCGCACTCGAAGATGAGCTGTGAACGAAGCCCAGCAGCACGGCGGTGTCAGCGAGCGGTTGGTGACGAAGTGTCTAGCTAGGAAAGGGGGGCCTTGGATCCTGAGGCTCGGGAGGACACGGCTGTGCTCGCTCAGAGGTCCGGGTGCGGGAGGAAGTGGAGGCATCACGCGGGGGGAGCAAAAGGCCCTGAGGTGCCCCGGTCCCGTGGACGCCTTAGGGGTCGTGCCTTCTCCGTGGGCAGTGTGGGGGGGGGGGCGTCAGGGCTGGCAGAGCAGGTGCACCGCGACTTCCGAGTGACAGGGAGGTGCTGCCTCCTCCCACAGCTGAGGGGGATGGGGTGGGAGAAACCAACCACCCC
Source organism: Octodon degus (assembly GCF_000260255.1). Taxonomy (NCBI): domain Eukaryota; kingdom Metazoa; phylum Chordata; class Mammalia; order Rodentia; family Octodontidae; genus Octodon; species Octodon degus. The sequence continues at coordinate 11,426,313 of NW_004524628.1, forward strand.
TGGCGGCAACAGCTGGAGGACAGGTGACGCCCGGACTGTCAGGTTCCAGGCAGATCGGAAGGCCAAGGCGTGGCTCGCTTGCGCAGCTGCTCCAGGTCTGCGTGAAATGATATGCACACAGTTTGTTGACCTTTTGCACTGCATCAGTGTGACATTTATTACACATAGAATGACAGCTGAGGCCTAGACACCTTAAGATTCGGTATTTCTCCCCCGCCTT
>NW_004524628.1:11427777-11438335 GCF_000260255.1 Octodon degus
AGTGTGCAAGTTACCAGTGAGCACCAATGCAAGGGGGGCCCAGCAGGCCCCGGCTGCCTGGGGGCCCTCCCCGTCCTGGCCCGCCCGGGTCAGCCGTGCTGGACGGCCCTGCCACCTTGGCCAGCATTCCCTCTCCTCAGCGGGATGCAGCGCCCCCAGATCCCCCTGGAACTTCAAGTATGAATGACCCCAGGACAGAATCTGACCAGACATGCACGAAGAACAGGAATATTTAGTAACCAAACAGAAAAGTTATTAGCAGGACAATTAAATAGGTCATTATTAAGTAAAGGGTCCCATACACAAGCACTGTGAAAGCCGGGCAGTCCCTGGCTGCTGAGATGACAACCAGGTGGCCAGGCGACACGTGGCCTGCACACACTGGACAGAGACCTGTCCTGGGTGGATAACTGCCGGCTAAAGCAGGATTTCATGCTGCCCAGAAAGTGAGGCTTCAGAGCTCAAACACTGTTTATTTCTGGAATTTTCCACTTAACATTCTCAGGCCATAGCTGAGTGAAACGCAGAAAGGAAAGCTAGGGGCTGCTGTGCTTGTGGCCAAGCCCTCTGGAGCCTGTGATCCCATCCCTGCTCAGTGTGAGGGTCCCGTATGGCTCAGGTGTGGTCAGCAGGACGATGCCACGGGCACTGGGGAGAGCCGAGGCCTCACAGCCCCTGCCCAGTCCCCAGATCACAGTCTGCATTTTACCAGGACCCTCCTTCTGCCAAGCAGCCTCTGCCCGCGGAGGTGCACAGTGGTTGGCGAGGGTGCCCTTTGCCTGCCAACCAGTAGTTCCTGGCCTTTTCTCAGCCCTGTGTCTGCAGGTTTGTGACTGGCTAGGCTAAAGGCAGTGTCCTGCCCATGTTGAGAAGAAAAACAATACCGTACTTGCAGAGACATTCTGAGAAGTCACATTTGCGAGCAAAAGCTGCACTTGGCAGAATGACCGGCACACGGAATCCTGCGGAGCTTGGCGGAGGGCAAACAAACCACTTCCCCTGCGCCGCCTGAGTTGGGCTTGGGCGCCTGGACCCTCCCAGGACCTGGGCCCGGTCTGCATGACCCAGCACGGGCTCCCGCCTGCCCTCTCTCTCCAGGCTGCCAAGCTCTTGCGGCTGGATGAAACAGGAGGAGACAGTGCTTTGTGAGCAGGTGTTGGCTGGCTGGCGATTTCTGAAGGCTGGAATTAAGTCCAGAGCTTGTTCCCAGGGGCCTTTGCGACGCTGGTCACGACTCTGGCTTGTGTCACTGGGTGCCTCCTCTGCACGGGTGCTGCGAGCTGCACTAAGATGGTCCGTGCAGAGCAGGTGTGCAGGCTGCAAGGGCAACACCTGCTTTCATTTTTGCACTGAGTTTTAGCCACACAATTTTGGAAGCTTACACCAGTTTTATTTCTGAGATGGTCAGTGTGTTAGTTGGTACATTGTATCAACTTGGCTGAATCAGCTCAGGCAGCATGGGGGCCTCGCCCTGCAGGTGGGCAGGGCCCAGGAATTGAGAAAGGCTTCCTGCCGCCCTGCCCTACTTCCTGCCTCCTGCTGCCCCGACCCACCGGGAGAAGTCCCGCTTCCAGAGAAGTCCCAGTCTTTGGAGGAGCTTGATCTCGGCAGCCGCGCCACTTTGGAGGAGCACGGGTCTTCACTGTGGAGCGCTGGTCTTGGCAGTCAGCGCAGAAGGAAGAGAGAGGCTTGATGGACGCCGCTGCAGCTGCTCCTCCTCTGCTCGTCATTGTTTTCTGCCGCATGAACTGCTGTTGTTTGCCCCGGAGCCAGCGAATATGGACTGAGCCCTCCAGTAACTGTGAGCTAAATAAACCTTTCCTTCCTTCATTTTGAGTGTTGGGTATTTGTCCCAGCAACGAGTAAAAAGTAACTAAGACAGTCAGCAACTGTCAACAAATGTTATGTCAGAGGTTCTAAAATTTTAATTTTGAATTGCTTTATCTCAAGCTCCCTTGGTCTAGTGCACAATTGCTTTTTCTTCAGAGAAGGAGCTTGTGTTGGGAGCCGCAGATGTAACAGAACTGCAGACATCTTTCCCTTTCTAACAGTCGTGGGCTGTAGCAGGAAGAAGGTTGACAGGCTTGGCTCCCAGCAAGAAGCACTGCCTCAGTTTCCTGCTGCCAGGTGGCTGCGGCTCTCCCGCCTGGCAGGCCCCAGGCAGGCCTGGGAGACAACAGGAATGAAGTAGCCGCGTCCCTCAAAGGGCGAAGACTGGTGGGGCAGATGGGCAAGACGCCCAGCACCAGCGAGAGCTCCGAAGTCAGCGTGCCCAGGGACGTGCTTGTCTTGCCCGTTCTGCTGCCTCTTGCCTCAGGTCTCCTACTCAGCTCCCTCTCCTGGGACTTCTGGGAGGATGACACTAAGCTGGTAGTGTTCAAATACCCGGGCTCTGTGGAGCCCTGTGGAAAAGAAGATGCACCCAGGGCAGCACACAGAGGCCAGACAGCTGCTCTGAGTGAGCGGGTGCAGGATGCCCGTGGTGCCCAACACTGCTGTGGGGTGGGTGCCCCACAGCTGCCCCTGGCTGGCTTTGGCACTGTGCAGAGAGGAGGAGGGAAGGTGGTGGTCTTGAGGTCCTGGGATCCAGCCTGGGCCTGCGGCTGTGCCGAGCGTCAGGGTGCCGAGCACACCCGGGGGACCTTCTCCATATTTGGCCAAGGACTCCTTGTGCGGTCAGCCTGGAGGTGCCGTGCCAGCCCCAGGTTGCTCAGCCCCTCCCAAGGGGCCTGGGAAGCCCTGCTCTCTCATGGGAGCAGCACAGGGCCAGCACACTGGGAAGGGGGCCGGTGTTGAGGCCGCAGCCCGCAGCAGCACGCTGCACATGCAGGCGACTGCGAGGGTGGAACTCACACACTCTCACTGTGAACACTGTGTGGGCGAGTGTGGCAGCCTGACTGCATCTCTGCCCTGCACACGAGGGTCACACCCCGCTGTGCCCTGAAAAGACGCACAGTTATTACTGCTGGTCAGTTCAAAAGAGACGGCGCAGAGGCCGACTGAGGAAACACCGTGAGATTCTGACTACTCTGCAAACCAAAGACCAAAGTGGCAGAGGCGCTGCCCTCAGCCTGCTCCTGCCCACTCGTTCATGAAAATGCTTTGCACTGAAATGAAAACCACAATCACAAAAGCAGCCTGAGAGTTCAGCAGACTAAAGTGCCTTCGTAGGCACAGCGCAGCGGCTGGGGTTCGATCCTGGTGTGCTGTGCTGGCCCTGCTGGGCACGCTGAGATAGTGATTGAGACTGGGCGTGGTGGTGCACGCCTGTAATCCCAGTACTTGGGAGGCTGAACACAGGAGAATCACTACAAGTCCGATCTACATAGGGAGACCCTGTAGACCCTGTAGACACTGTGGACCCTGTCCTAAATACAGAAAGAAGAAGAAGAAAAAAAAAGGAACAGCAATGGTGGGCCTCCTAAGTTACATGAACAGAGACCAAGGGAAGGAGGTAGAGCTCATCAGAGCTGTCGAAGCCCACAGAGCCCGGTCACATCCGAGCAGAGGATGGGTGTCCTGCAGTCCACTCACCCCTCTGGAGATCACGCGCAGTGGCATCTAGGATCTGCTTCCAGGGGCCTGCGAGGAGAAGGTAGACGAGCCAGGGGGCAAGGCTGGTTACGGGGAGGCTGGGCACCAGGAGCTGTCTGGGGCGTGTCCTCCAAGGTCTGCCACTCCTCCTCTCTTCTGCAGCCCTTGCCGGCTTCCTCCCTGGCCACTGGTGAGGGCTGGACTCATGGCAGCCCCATCCCCAGGTCCTTCTACAAACTGGGCCCGTTCACTCCACTAAGGTCTTCCCATGCTACCCACAGGCCCCGCCTGCACTTCCAGCTAGATGCAGCTCCTCAATTCGGGTGGCGTCTGCCTGCAAGTGGCTAAGGCAGGGGTCCAGGGCATCCCCTGACCCCACTCACCAGCCTCCCTTTCCACAGAGGACTTTGCTTCTCTCCTTTCTCATGCCAGTCACTGGAAAGTCAGCCTGGACTCAACTCAGTCCTCTGCCTCCTTGTCTTTCAGTGCTGACGCTCCATGTGCTTTGTGTCCAGAGCAGCACCTATTGGGAGCTCAGAGCCTCGTAGCTGCCCTGGGTCACAGGTAGAGGTGTCATGCCACTCACCATGCTGACCAGACCCAAGCCAATGTCAGCATCCTGCTTTGGAACTTTCGGCACCGAGTGCAGAGAGCTTGCCCTCTTCTTTCAGCTCTGGCCTTAGAGGTCTTGTGGTCTCACAGAGCATAGCAACCCACCTGGTGGCTCCCGGGTGTCCCTGGTCCTTGTGGCTCATCCCTCTCCTCCAGACAGTGCAGCAGTCGGAGCTCTGTGGCCTGATCTCCTCTCACAGGAAGCCGGTCACCTCCCGCTCCTCTGCAGGTGGTCAGGGTGGTGCCTTCCCCTGCTGCTCTCCTTCCACGCAAGAAGGCTGGAGGGTCTGCACAGTCTCCGGTCCACGGACTTCATTTCCAGGAGCCTCTGCACCTGCTGTTTATCTTCACTTTCCAGCACCCAAGAAAGTGCTTACTGCACACCTGACACTTGTCAAATAGCTCACGAAAGCATGAACAAGGACATTAGCCATAGCATAGCATTCCACTGAGACGTCTGTCTTTGTGGTCCCATCTCACCAGCTAAATTAGCAATGGCGTTACAAGCCAGTGTCCAACCAGCCCCAGATCGGTGGGCATCACTCACACAAAAACCCGCTCCATATCCAGCCTGTGACTCTTTGACACCTGTGTCATGGGGACACGAGGCTGAGTGGCAGCACACACCAGACACGTTGGAAGCTTCTGATGAATGGGTCCGCCAGCATCGTGCAGGCAGTGTGTGAGAAAGCGCTGTGATTGGCTCTGGATTGATGGCGAACGCTGCGAACGGTGAGATAATAGATAGGGCAAAGTGGGTCAGTTTTTTAGGCAGCAGCTTCCGTGAGGCAAAAACCGAGACTGACGTTGTTAATCTCAAGTGCAGACGCTGTAGACTCTGTGTGGAGACCATCGGTCACCAGACCGGAAGATGGCAAACAGCCAGGAAATGTGTGCTGGACTTCCAAAGGCAGCTGGGGCGCGGCCTCAGATGGGACAAGAATTCATAGGCTCACATGCATTTAGGTGTGTAAACATCACCAGGTTTGACAGGGACCTGAGAGGGTGGTGGCCTGCGTGAGGATGAGGAGAGCGGGGAGGAATGTTCTCTACTGTTGTCGTTATTCCGCAAAGGGACACGGTGCATATGGCCTCTGTCCAGCTGCAGCGAGTGCAGGCTCCCAGACAGCACGAGGGATGAAAAGGAGGCAAGCGAGCGAGCTCCACACCCAGGGTTGCCACTCTCTCACTCCAAGGTCATGCTGGCCCTGGCAGCCTGGGGCTGATGATGTAGCTGCCTGCTTTTCTTCTCCAGCCTGGTGATCTGGAAGACCCTAGTCCCTGGCGTGGCCCAAGAGATCTGAGGGTGGAAAGGCCTCAGTGGATCCAGCCAGTCCTTGGGAAACAGAACAGCCCAGAGGCCGGCCCTCAGCTCTGCTTTCCTGGCGTGGGCGGCGCCTGAGAGAAGCAGCTGGCCCAGGCCCTCTGCTCTCCTGGCCCATAGGCACCTCTGCTGTGGGTGCCAGGAGGTGCTGCTGCCCAGTACCTGCAGGACCAGCCGCCCCAAGGCCTCTGAAGGCTTCGTTTGAGCACAGAGGCTCCTTCCAGGACTTCTGCCTGCCCAGGGCTGAGGCAGAGGGCTGGGGCCTTAGTCCTGCCAGCCTGAGACTGGAACATCAGACACTGGAGGTGGAAGGGCCCCGAGAGGCCAGGTGACAGGGCCCCTAGCACCCCAGATGACCAAACTCTGGTGAACACACACGTTGTCTACTTCCTTCACAGGGTGGAATATTTCATTTACAAGTCCACAATTAGGAAAATTTTCCTTGTTGGACCACACATGCACTTTTCTCAATGGACTTTGGCATATGCAGCTGAACTGTTTTTTTTTTTTTTGTTTGTTTTTTGCTTTTTTTTTTTCCTTCTACCTTTTATTGGTTTATTTGGTACAGGGTCTCACCATGCAGCTTGGACTTGCAGTAATCCTCCTGTCTCAGCCTCCCCAGTGCTGGATTACAAGTGTGTGCCACCATGCCCTGCTTCGGTGGCTGGCACAGTGTGGGGCCAGCACAGCATGTGGTCCTGGGCACGGACCCAGGTCCTCGCGCTTGCTAGGCAGGCATTTAGACTGCCGAGCTAGCTCCCCAGCTCACACAGCTGAACTTTAGCTCACTTTTAAGTCCGTGTCCTCGTGGCTGAGTGGCCACTGTGCCCAGTTAGCTGCAGCTGCCCTGGAGCCTCGGCTGTCTGCCCAGCCTTGGCTGCCCTCTCCTGTTGTCCCAACAATGCGAGGGCGTCTGCGTCCCATTCCCCGCCCCCCCACACCCAGGAGCACAACTCCGCTTCCAGGAAGAAAGCCTGCGTGGCCAGGTGCGTGGGGTGAGGGACCCGCACCGGAGCAGGGAGTGCTGGCGCCACCCCTTGTGCCCTGCGCTGCTGCAGTCGGATCAGCCTCCTTGATGGCGGCCCGGCTGTTCTCTGTGGAGGGTACTCACTGGATGCTCCTCTCACTCCAGCTCCCAGCTGCTGCCTTTTGCGAGGCCCTGCAGGTCCAGCTCTGAGCCCCGCAGGAAGATCACACGGCAGGTGTCCTTGAGGTAGGTGGCTGCGGGCTTGTTCCACAGCCCACCAGACACAGTAATTGGAGGACCCGTAGCTGTGGAGGCACCAGGGGCACCCACAGGACATGGGCTCCAGGTGACAAGATTGTCTTGGGCGGGAAGCAGAAGTCCTGCACAATGGCAGTTCCACTTCTTCCATGTGGGTGCTGTCCAGGCGGGCCCCACATTGTCCTGTCTGGCTGAGCCCTGTTTTATCCCAGGGAATGATGGTGGCCACGCCCACTGTTCCACGACCTGGTGTGGACACAGGCACCCCGGCGCTGCAGAGGTGAGCTCAGGCTCAGGCTTCTCACTGCCAGTCGTGGTGGAGAAAGCCCTGCTCGACTGGGAGAGTGGAGTTGGAAATAGGGTGTTTGGGAGGCTAGAGAGAAGTCACCACCAGGACCCCACAGGAGAAGCATGCAGGCCTATGGGAGGCCATCTCCGCAGCAAGGTCCAGGCAGCCGGGAAGAAAGGACAGATAGGAGGACAAGGACAGCAGGGCCTCAGGGTCCAGCCAGAGCCCAGGAGGACAGCAGAACCAGTGCCTGTCCAACCGGATGTGGAAGACACAGTGGAGCAGCCACAGGAAAACTGGACTTTTGCTTGGGACCCCACACACCTGGCCCAGGAACTAGAGTCCCCACAGGAGACGGTGTGGCTGCTGGGGAGGACTGGCAATAGCCGTGCCTGTGGCTCTGTGACCCGGTGGCTGAGCGCTCTGGAAGCCGTGGTGGTGGGGCCTGCCCTGCCCTTCTGGTAGGCTGCCACTCAAACCTGCCCAGCGCTCTTTGCAGCCAGCCCAGGTCAGCTACATCTACACATTGTGTGTGTGTGTGTGTGTGTGTGAGAGAGAGAGAGAGAGAGAGAGAGAGAGAGAGAGTGCACGCGCACACATGTGCGCATATGTGCATACGCCCTGGGAAATGGGTCCCTCTTAGGTCAGCTGACAGCCCGTAATGGGTGGCTCTGGAGATGTGCAGAGCCATGGCCCCACTCGGGACAGCTGCTAAATGCTGAGGAATTTTGCAAGCAGGTTGTTGAGCTCTGCCATTATTAAGTTAGATAAGTGCTTGATTCAATGAATTATGCTAAAATCAAAGATTGTAAAACCCATCATGTGCTAGCTCGTTCAGCATTAGATCGCTGACCCCCTTGGAGAGCGCTGGTTGGGTGGCACAGTGCTGCCTTCCTTCACCTCCCGCTGGTAGCTTTTCCTGCTTGCTCCCTGGGGCCTCAGCCAGGCACATGGGTCCTGCAGACAGCCAAGGACTTGCAGCCCGAGTGAAAGCAGACTGGGACTCAACCCCGCTTCCCGCATTTCATCCCTTTGTGTCTTCTCTACCTGCCCTAACTCTGTCTTCTAGTGCCTTAACAGATTCACCACAATTTCTTGATGTCTGAAGCCATGCCAGACATGTGAGGGCAGACGCACAGCCACGGACATCACCTCCCGCCTCGGGCCTCACCTTCCAGAGGGAGGCGCCTGTCCCTCTGCCCTGCGTACCCCGGGTCTGGGCTCTCCAGTGCCTCCTGCACTGGCTGGGTTTGGTTTTCTCCAGATTCTACAGCCAAGTCTTGAAGGAGAATCAGTCTGACCTGACTACTTTGCTATTGCCAGGAGCTTGGCTGCCTGATGGCTAGTTCTGACTGAGCGTCAGGCGTCGTGATGGGAACTTGCTCAGGGTCAGCATCACCCACAAGTCTTCCCTGTTCCTCTCTGGCCTGAAACACTGGCCAAGATGTTTTAGGGTTGGGGGCACTTTGGATTTAGGGTTTTGGGGTCGGGGATGCTCAGTCCACAGTCAAAGCTTCCTCCTGCCCACTTCTGGTTATGACGTCCGACACTGTTCTTGGCAGGCATGAGACAACTCGGACAAAAGCACAAGGTGAAAGAACAAGGCCTGCTTTTCCTATGGAGGCACCAGAGAGCTGTGCACGAGGTGTTCCCAGGGCGTCGTTTCAACACGTGTGACCTGCTCTGACTCGGGGAGCAGTGTGGAGTGAGGTGAGGGTGGAAGTCCTACCACACGTCCAAGGAGCCAGCGAGCGCCTGCACATGCCCTTGGGCTTTCTGCTGTGGGCACCATGCGCAGGCATTTCTGGCCTCTCACCTGGCGCCAGGCACCTCATGAGTGAGCCCACCAGGACAGAAGTGGCTTTTAACAGCAGGACGGCAGCACTACCTGCAGAGCTGTTCGTGCTCAGAATAAAGCTCTTGTTAGCTGGTGATAAGTGTAATCTCCTGGTTATTAAAAGGGCAGCAGGACTGTGGCCCTGAGCAAAGTGTCATTCTAGTACAACAATGTGTTTGCTGTAAGTTCTTGGGAATCCTGATAGCTGCTTTTGTTCATGTTGAAAGCTTGGATAAGGATGTTTTGTTAAGGGCTTGAATAAGGATGAATTTTTTAAAAACTTTTTTGAGCAAAGCTTTCATTATGTGACAGTTAAATTTAATTGCTAACTTGATGGGCTTAGGAATGCTCAGGGCATTAGCAAAGTATGTGGCTGGGTGCAGCTGGGCGGGTCGTGGAGGGGTCACCCCGGGAACTGTGTAGACTCCCCAGCCCTTCCTGTCTGCCATGGCTTCCCTGCGCTGTGTCCCAGGCGCCATGCACTGGGTACCTTTGCCCCGCCGTGCCCTTCCTCCATGACCTCCTGCCCTGGAGCAGCTGACCCTGGATGGGATCCCCTGGAATTGGGGGCCAAATTAAACCTCTCTTCTTCTAACTTGTGGGCGTCAGGTAGCGTGTCCCAGCCATGGGAGAGCTAATACCTGCGATGCCCTTCTAGTCCTCTTCAGTAGCCCCCCAAGTGCTAGGGGCACAGACATGTGCTGCTGCTCCTGGGGTGGGGGGAATCTCACACAGTCACGGGTTCGAGGTTTGGTCTTAAATCATAAGCATAAAGGACCAGTGCTCCCAAGGGTGAATAGTCCATGTAGTGATTTCCACCCACACAGAGACGAGGGATACCAAGCTCTCCACCAAGTAAGAGTTGTCACTTGCTGTTTACCTTTACTTACATGTCACTCTGGGTTCTTCATTTACCTTTAGGTATTTGAGTCCCAAGCAAATACCTTGTGACTATAATTTGTAACATTGAGTCACTGCCTCTGAGGGAAGGCTTGGCATCCAGAGAGAGGAGACCACGTGGGGAAAAGGGCAAAGGGCAGGCTGCAGGGTGTGAGTATGTGCGTGCATTTAGGGTGTGGATAAATGTATGTTATATGCATGTGTGCAAATATGCGGGTGTACATGTATGTGTGAGTGCATGTGGTGTGCATGTAGTATAAACAGTATGAGCGCATGCATATAACACAGGCGCATTCACACATGCATGTGATGTGTGCATGCATGTCTGTGTGTGCACACAAGTGTGCATGATGCCTGTGTGTGAGTGTATGTGCGTATGTCATCAGTGCACCCAGCAGTGGATCCCAGTGAAACTCTGGATCAGCAGGGTGCTGCATATTTACTTTGGAGTCTAAGTTTTCATTTTCAAGATTTCTCCCACATCCTTTTCTTTTGCATTTCCACATAAATTTTATAAGCAATTTGTCAATTTTTTCCTAAACGTGTGGGAGTAAAGTAGAACTAGATTAAAGCTCCTGGTTAATTTGGAGAAAACACACATCAACACTGAGCTTCCATATCTGCAGGTAGCTAACTCCCCTCATTTATCTGGGTCTTTAATTCTGCCAATAATGTTTCATCTTTTTCAGTGTAAGTATCTTACCCATATGTTGTTAAATTTATTCCTACATAATTTTTTCCATAATTTTATTGAGGAACAAATAGCAATGAGACAGTTTCAAACCAAATTGGTAGGACAGTTTCAATAATTAACACATTGCATATATTCTTCCTAGT
>NW_004524628.1:11446818-11447755 GCF_000260255.1 Octodon degus
GTGCATGCATCATCTTATGAGCCGTGCTTGTTAGATTTGGTAGCCTTTCGTGCGTCCCCTGGAACTCCCTGTGTAAGCCATCAGGCCAGCCGCGGGCAGAGGCCTCTCTGCTCCTCCCTGTGGCGCAGGCGCCCCTTCCTGTAGCTCCCTTCCTCCTTACACTTGCTAGGATTCCTGACCCGCGCTCAGTGCTAGCTGAAGGTAGGCATGTTCACATGGCACTCAGCCCAGAGGGAAAGCACTAACTCACTAAAAATTAGGACTGACGTTAGTTGTAGGTGTTTTAGAGTTAGCTTTTGTCTCAGTTACTCTTCTCTGGTTGCTAGGACAAATACCCAACACTCAAGCTTAGGGAAGGAAAGGTTTAGCTCACAGTTACTGGAGGTTTCATAGTTTAAAGCAGCCCAAATTACATAGCAAGACCTCGAGACACTGCTGTCCTGCACTATAGGGTCTGGAAGAAAGTCTGGGGCGCCACCGCGTCCAGGATGATCCATTCCATACCTCCAAGAAAGGTCACCAGGCCTGGAGGAGGGTAGGCAGGTGCGGTGGTGTCAGCTTAACAGTTCGGCCTCTGGCTCCACCCCTCAACCCCGCCCTGGTCCTCTGGCTCCACCCCTCAACCCCGCCCTGGTCCTCTGGCCCCACCCCTCAACCCCGCCCTGGTCCTCTGGCTCCACCCCTCAACCCCGCCCTGGTCCTCTGGCTCCACCCCTCAACCCCGCCCTGGTCCTCTGGCCCCACCCCTCAAGCCCGCCCTGGTCCTCTGGCCCCACCCCTCGAGAGCCTTCCTGGTCTCCTGGCCCCGCCCCTCGGCCCATGCACTGCTCCTCAAGCATGACTGCCTCATGATTTACATGATGCTTTGGGGGAACAACTAGATATAAACCATAACAGCTTTCAACAGGTGAGTCAGTCCTTTTCTAATTGTAATTTT
>NW_004524628.1:11448385-11449664 GCF_000260255.1 Octodon degus
CATGATTTACATGATGCTTTGGGGGAACAACTAGATATAAACCATAACAGCTTTCAACAGGTGAGTCAGTCCTTTTCTAATTGTAATTTTTTTCCTTTTTAAAAAGCTTTTATGTATACGGCACAGGGTCTCACTATGCAGCTTGGACTTGTAGTGATCCTCCTGCTCCAGCCCCCGCCCCCTGCTCTGGGATTACAGGCCCAGAGCTCTTTCCCCCCAGAGTGCTTGCTCTTCTCACACTAGGGTCTCGTCCCTCTCTCTAGGAGCATGGGACCACACCTTCCTCCTCTGCTTTTTCCCAGGAGGCTGCAGTGTGCTGAGGTGCCTCGGGGGCTCCCCCATCTCAGGGCGCCCTCCAGAGGACGCCCTTGCCCACTCCAAGGTGACGCTGCAGCGCACTGAGGGTAACGTGAGTCTGAGGCTTGCATTTTAGGGCCGCATGCATCAAATCGGTGGGACTGATGTGACATAGTTCGTGTCCCACGCGAGGGCAGCAAGCTCAGCGCCACCGGACAGCCTGCCTGTGTTCCTGTGGCCACGGCTCCAGTGGGCACCCTCGCCCCTGCTCCTCTGCCTGCTCAGTGCGCCCGCACACAGCCAGGCCCTGACTTGGCCGACAGAGTGGCCACAGAGCACAAAGCCAGGCGGGGCATTGCAATAGTGTCCCCTGCCTTGTGAGCTGTCTCCTGGGGACCTCGCCCTCAGAGCATAGGTGAGAGGGCTCCTCTGGAACAGAAAATGCAAGAATTTTTGTTAGAAAAATTCTAGCGTGAGTCAGAACACCTGCTGGTCCTGGCTCCATGTGCACCTGTCTTGGCCCGGGCTGCCCCAGAACCCTGTGCCCTGGGCCTGGGACCTCCACTCTGGACAATATGGGCTGCAGACATTGGGACTGTTCAGGCTTCTTTAGTCAGATGAGAACACAGAGGAACAGACTGTAAAACGAAAGCTACGCACACGCCAGGGAAGCCTCTTTTTGTGGGACACACTCCGCATGCTCCCCTGAACCCCCGTGCGTCAGCAGCGCCACCAGAGCCATCAGAGGGAGGCGATTTCCACCTGGTGCATGAACGCGGGCATCCAGGAGCCCCGGGTCTGTCTCCAGCAAGGCCTTCCCTCCGTCCTGGGCCCTGGCTCTCGGGTAGGAAGGAAGCAGTGGCCCTGTGGTTCTGTGTGTGGATTTGGCATCAGAAAGAACATCCCTACCCTGCTGGGTGAGCCATAGAGTGGGACTCAGCCCTTCAACCTCTTGTAAAATCAGAAGACCGAGAAAATAGCA
>NW_004524628.1:11450304-11451679 GCF_000260255.1 Octodon degus
CCTTTGCCTTTCACGGCCTGGACAGTTTCAGAGAGCGCCTGGCAGTTACTTTGCTCAGTGTCACCATCCGGCTGCATGACGGTTCCTCCTGCAGCCGGGCTGTACGGTGGACAAGGCCCCTCCGGCGAGGTGTGCCCAGCACAGGGCAGCTGGGCTCCAGGTCGTGGTGCCAGGCCGCTGGCCTCAATCCAGTGGTGGAGGTGACTTCTGCTGGGCTCCCTCCTCGTGAGGTTGCTGTTATTCCCTTAGAAGTCAGCAGAAATCTTCGGGAAAAATGAACCGTGCACACCCCCCTGCTCCTAAGCTTTGTCCATGTGCTCCAGCACCCACTGGGGTGTCCTTGCGCAGCAAGTCTCGCTGCCATGGCTGCCCGGCGGTGACTCTCTGTTGTGCCTCTCCGTCTTACACTACAGAGTTGGAAGCACACTACAGACCCTCTCATTTAATGGCCGAGCTCTGTTCCTTCATTGAGGGCATTAGCCGAACTGGTCACTAAATGAGAGGCTGTGTGCCCACACGCATTGCAATATTCAGGACAAAGACACGGCTGCGCGCGCTCACTCGCTTGCGACTCACACGCAGTGCTGCAAGCTGTAACCGCGCAGAGAGTCTCAGGCCGCGCTGTGCAGCGCAGGCAGCAGCACCACAGCGCTGCCCCAGAGGAAGGCGCCGCAGAGCCACCGTGCCGCTCATGTTCCCGTGCTGGAGTCCGACTGCGGCGGGCCACGGGTCAGGACAGCGCGCGTGTGCTTGAGAGTGACAGTCACTGGGCAGGAGGCCGTCCGCAGCCCGGCGAGGACCCGCTCTCCCCGCGTCTTCTTCCTTTGACTTAGTGGGGCAGCTTTGGGCGCTGGCGTCGGGAAGGGCTTGGTGCTGATTTTCCCCTGCTATGGGCCAGTCTCCCTGCCCTGCCCCTCTCAGGGTCCTAGTGTCTGAGTCAGGTCCCTGGGCTCAGGTGGGCTCCGCGGAAGGACTTTCTGAGCTCGGCCTCGCTCCGGCGCCAGCCCGCGCTTCCTGCCCACTCGGTTTCTCTGCATCTCTTTCTGGAACTTCTCAGAGCCTGGATCCCGACACAGCGAAGAGCGCTCCAAACACGAGGGCGTTCACCACCCCTGGGGGCACCCTTCCAGGCCTCAGTGTGTAGGGGTGGAGCCGCCTTGCGCGCAGTCGCACCCTATGCGCACCCAGCCACACTCCCATCCCATCTGCCCGTCAGCTTATCCATCTGCCTGTGAGAACCACAGCTCTGTAGCTCAGATTCAAGTCTCACACCGCGGAGTGCGCTTGCCTCCACGTTTATTCCTTTGTAACATCATTTTCCTAATAGCAATAAACTGGTGCTGTCCAGATGTGGAGAAGGGGCTGCTGCGCTCAG
>NW_004524628.1:11453599-11455131 GCF_000260255.1 Octodon degus
TAATAGTAGTTTCATGCTTGGAGTGTGTGAGGCGAGAGGACCCCAGAAGAAGGAGGCGAGCAGAAAGTGCTGCACGGGAGGTGACTTTGGGCGCAGTCCCGGGGTGAGGGTGTGCCGACCCAGCTCCTCAGGGAAAGCAGCCCTGGCTGCTGCACCTCCCCCACCGCCTAAGCTCTGCTTCCGGCCCTTGGTACCAGCAGCGTTTGTCCCAAGACCCCCAGGGGCCAATCCCCAGGGACGCTGTCCCTCGTATGGCAGGATGTGGTGTCTGCACAGAGCCGCCACACAGGCCCTGCTGCCTCCGCTCATCTCCAGGTGCTGGCGGCACTGAGTCCCGTGTCCTTGCTCCGGAGGCCACTGTTACCATACCACCCAAGGAATCCCGTGGAGGAGAGGTCTGAGCACGCTCAGTACAGATGTAATATTTTAATACTAGTCTTGGCCCAGGTGTGGTTGAAGTTGCGCATGGGAGCCCCTGGGTGTGAAGGCGAGCTGCGTTAGAACTGGCCTCCTTCGACCTCTGCTCCGCCTGCCACCTACCCTGTCACCCAGTCCTGCCTCCTGCCTGGGGTGGCCATAGCATGGTGCAGAGGCAGGTGAGCGGCGGCCGGGTCGTCCTGGGTGGGGACTTTCCATCTCCGCTGAAGTTTGCTTAGAAAGTCTGAGGAGCCTTCTCACCTGGGCAGACTTATGAAGCCACAGCTTCCCCTGGGACCGCGATGGCAGAAGCTGCTCAGTGACAGCCTTGGCTCTCAGGGACCCAGAGAATTTCCAGGGTGGCGAGAGCCCTGTGCTGCCTCAGGGCAGGCGGCAAAGGGCTTGGAGAGACGGAGAGAGGGGTGAACGCCCCTCCGGCCTCTGCCACCTGCAGTCTGCTGCTGTTTGTGTGTGGCTTCCTCCAGGCTTGTGGGTCCCCGAGTGCCTGGATGCTCTGCTGGCATCCTGGCGGGCTGCTCACAGAGAAGGGCTGGGCTCCTGTGCCACATGGCTTCTGCGGGAAGACTCGGCGCTCCGTGGGTTTCTTCCTTGCTTGGGACTCAGGGTCCCGTCTCAGACCAGGGCTGTGGAGTTCCACTGCCCCCCAGGTAGGAGACTCGCTGTGCAAGCTGAGTGGGAGCCGCCACCTCTGATGCCTCCGTGGGAATCGCAGGGAGCACTGGCCGGGGCAGCAGAAGGCTCTGTTTCTTAGTGGATTTTGATCCGGATAGCTTAACACACGGTAGCAGAGTCTGTTTTCGCAAGCCTGCCAGTGCTGTGAGGAAGCCCTTGAGATGAGCCGTGGAACAGGAGGAAGGGTTTACCTGCGTTCATGGCGCCAGAGAGCTCACTCCACGGCCACGGCCCATGGTTCCTGGGCCAGAGGGAGGTAGACGCATGGCAGGAAGTATGTGTAGGGCGGAGCCGCCCCCTCAACAGCTGGAAGTGGGGACGAGGGAGGGAGAGGCTGGGGCAGCAGGTCCTTCAGGGGCTGACTCTGTGATGATGACCCTGTAACCTACTTCCTCCAACTGCCTGACCCTCCCACCCCCTTG
>NW_004524628.1:11455896-11469982 GCF_000260255.1 Octodon degus
GCCGAAACCTGGCTTTCCTCCCGCACCCTCCATCTTCTCTCCTTCTCTTCCCCTGTGTCTCTGGTACTTTTCTGTCATTGCTGGGACGAAACAGCTGACACCAAAAATTAAGGAAGCAAAGGCTCATTTAGCTCACAGTATCTGGAGGTTTCAGTCCATCCTGGCTGGCGCCAAGGCAGAATGGCTCATGCAGAGAGCAGCAGCTCATGGTGGCAGAAAACAGCAGAAAGCAAGAGCACAGGGAGGAGCCGCGGCAGGGAGCAAGCCCTTCTCCCTCCCCCAGAGTATATGCAGGCTGGCATCCCAGGGTGGGTGTCGTACTCACACCCGTAATCCCAGCACTGGGCCACTGGCCAATCCCAAACTCTAGAAGCTCTGTGACTGTGTGACGCTTTGGGGACACATCTACACACACCTAACACCTTTTCCTCACCCCCGTCCTTCCTCTTTTTTCCCTTTTTCTTGGCTCAGTCATGGAGTCATCCCTTGTGGGCAGGTCACGTGTATCAAGGGTGTGGTTTTGATTGCAAATAATTCTCTCACCCTTTACCGTGTGTCTCCCCACTTCTGAGCCTTCTCCTTAGCATTCAATCTCACCTCGTGTAGAACTGTGTTTCTCCCAACTTCCTACTCTGAAGCCCTAACCCTGCTGCCTTAGACTTGGACTTGATTTGGAAATTGTTACTGTAGACACAGTCAGGGAAGGTGAAGACGCAGGAGAGAAGGGTAGGCTCTACCCAAAAGGACTGGTGTCCTGATAGAAAGGGATAACTTAAACCCAGACATCCACATGGGGGAGAATGCTACATGAAAATCAGGCAGAGAACAATCCACAGGCCAAAAAGTGCCCCCACCTCCAATCTACTGGGACTCTGAGTGAGTCATGAGGTGGACGCTCCCGCTCGCACAGGTAGCCCGGCCTGTGAATGCCTTGATTTCAGATTTCCAGCCTTCAGAAGCACTCCATTAAAGCTTTCTTGTTGAGGTCACCCACTTTATAGTCCTTTGTTGTAGCAGTTCTAGAAAATGAACGCACTACATTTTTATGTGTTCTTTATGTATGCAAACGAATAATTCCCTTTATTATTCCAGAAATGACTTAAGATTTTTGGTACCAAAGAATTATTAAAAATCTTGAAAAGAAAAACTTCGGACTTGTGGGATGCAACTAGAGGAAGAAAAGGAAACAATTTCCCTAAGCACTTGTTATAAATCCCAGTAATTTGGAAATAGGAAAAGGTATATTGATGTTTAAATGCATGAAAAGATGCCTTCAATAAATTATTTGCCAAGCCTTCCCTTGTCCCTTGTTTGGTTCATCCATTCTTTTTGTCCAGTGCTGGGATTTGAACCCTGGGCTTCACGCGTTCTTGGCGTGCACTCTGCACCCCCGGCTCTCAGTATGCCTTCTGACTCGAACTTGACGGGGAGCCGGGAGCTCCAGCAGGACAGAGACGCCGTGTGCTTCTTTATCACTGTATTCTCTGCATCTGGGCCAATCGCCCCCTTGGCTCTGCAGTGCCTCCTTATCACCTGATGTTCTTGTCTAGGGAATCAACTTGGTCATGTGACAGGACAGAAGGCAGAGGCCACCATTCCAGTGAGAGAGACATGGGCCTCCGGCCTGGCTGGCATGGACTGGATGACCAGCGTCTGTCTGTTGAATGGGGACCACCAGATGCCTCCCTCAGTGAAGCCTCCGCAGAGACTACAAAGAAATAGCTTCCTAGTCCCTGGCCTCAAGGGGTCAGCGCTCTGATGCGCGCGTCAGACTCAAGTGAGGTGGACAGCAGCAGCACAAGGATAGGCTCATGTCCACCTGTGTGGATGACACTGTGGGGTCAGAGGAGGAGGTGATGTGGCCATGTGACACATGGAAGAAGCAGAAGGGAGACTGAGGCAGCTTTCCTACTGTGTGGCCCTGTGGTGCCAACAGCCTGGGCTTCCAGAGGCCTTGATGCATAAACCAAAGAGCCAGCACAGCTTGGTCTCCATAGCTGTAGGTTACTCAAGGACTCGGGGCTATGTTCCGGTGGCCAGGGCTGGCCTCATGGACAAGCGACCGTGCAGGCCCCGGGGTCCTGCACTGGAACGCCTTGCTGCGGCTGGAGCCCTCCCACGAGTCTTTGCGAAGGGCTCTGCGTCCCCGCTGTAACCTGGGCTCTGCCTGTTTGTGTCAGGGCCTGCACTGCACCAAGGGTGTGTGGCCACACGCGGGGGAGGCTCTGGCCCAGGCCTCGGGAGGGCGGCGCTGCCGGGAGGAGGAAGCCTGGCCAGCTGCTCGGGGTCTGCCGCAGGGAGCCGTGTTGTCCTTGAGTAAGAGTCCGAGTTCTGCTGGGAAAGCCCTAAGCTGGGCTGGCCACTAGCAACTCTTACACCCTTCACCCTTCTCAGGGGACTGAAGTGGTCAGGGGGGGACAGACGGTGAAGTTACCGCGTCTGCTACCAAGATCAGCCCTGAGAAGAGTCAGCCCTATGGACTGCCCTGGCCAAACAACCGCTCCCCTAGCAGACGCAGCACCAGCACGCACGCCGTCCTGTGAGCTCAGCGAGGACCTGGACTCCATCCTCCGGGGTCTCAGGCCCCCACCAGCCCTGAAGGTTCATTCCAGTCACCGTGACAGCAAGCTAAAACAGGGTTCTGTAGCGCGATAGTTGGCTGCGGGCGGCTGGCGGCTGCACAAGGGCTCCCTGGGGCGAAGGGTGGGAGGGGGCGTGTGCGGACGTCCAGCGGGGACACCTTCCGTGCCCTGGTGCAAGCTGTCGCGCACGTCCTGCTCTGCGCAGGACCGGCTCAGGGCTGCGGGCCAAGCCCCGCCTGCCTCGGGAAGCTGCTGCGAGAAGCGCTCTGCCTGCGCACCGAGGCCCAGGTGTGTGCACCGCGCAGGGAGGAAGGCCGGCAGAGCTTCCCGATGCGACCCAGGTTCACCAGCCGAGCAGCAGGTGGCGAGCTTGTGTTGTAAAACAGAAGACGCTTGGCCAGCCCAGTGGTGGGCCAGGCCTGCTTAAAAGTAAAATTTACTCTTTCAATTTCTGCTCATTTTGGAATCATATTTCTAGAATTTCCTCACTGTTTAATATGTGACAAGAAACCTTATTCTCAAATTCAAGGAGTTAGATTTTGTGATTTTTCATAAGGTAACAATCTGAGAATGAAGAAAAATAAGTAAAAGAAGGTAAACTATGTGCTGTGGCATGACAAGAATTTGAATTTCCCCCGTAGAGGAAATTTAGAATTTACTCTGGAAATACTGAGATGACCCATAGAAAGATGTCTTAGTCCTCCACAGATAGGAGTGCAGCCCCTCAAGGCCAGCCGGCCCTGGGGAGTACTTCGCGGAGAAGGTGCCTGTGTCCTCAGCGTGTCCAGAAGCCGTCCTTGTTATGGTTTGTCTCTAGTGTCCCCCAAAGCCTCACACAGTCATGGGGTAGACTTCTAGAGTTTGTGACTAACTCATGATCCACTGGGATTAGGGATTCTGGGTCTGAGTACTGCTGGGATTATGGGTGTGAGCGCTATACCCTGCCTGGGGGGGGGTAGCCTGCATGTAACATAAGAAAGACAGAGAGACCGACTTCCTCTCTGTAGCTATTGTTGCCACTGCTCCTCCATTTTGCCCTTGCTCTTTGCCGCCACCATGAAAGGTTGCTCTCCGCACTGTGCCACTCTGCCTTGGAGCCAGCCCGGCATGGACTGAAAACTCCAGTAACTGTGAGCTAAATAAACCATTCCCTCCTTCATTTTTGGGTTGGGTATTTGTCCCAGCAAAGAGAGAAGAGTGACTGAGACAATCCTCATGCCTTCTACACTGCAATGTGTGGGCAGCTCGTAGAGCATTTGATTACAGTGTGTTAGTCACCGAGGGTCTGTGGTGGGGCACAGCAGCGCGTACGCGGGGACCCACTTCGGTGAGGTGTGTGCGGAGGGACCCAGCTCCACAATGATGCCGTGGGAGGCTGCTTCAGAGGGACGAGTCTTTCCGAAAAGCCAAGTTCTCCAGGGGTGATGTCCATGTTGCTGAGACGCCCCCGGGGGAGTCATGGGTGTCGCTTCCTGAACTCAGTGAGCGCTGGGACACTGAGGGGTGCCGGGACCGGCAGGGCAGGGGTGCTTCTCTGTGCGACTGTGAGACTGACTTGCCTCTCCCACAGACACGGGTCTCAAGTCCCAGGTGGGCTTCCTCCGAGTGTACTCTACTGATAGTGGGCAGGTGGGGCAGGAGCGAGGATGGGTGACAGCGTGGCACTTGTCCTACTCCCCTGTGTGTCTTCGCTTCAGGGTAGCTGCCCACCCAGCCAGTCCTGGAGATTCCACCCTGTGGCTGGGCCAGCAGCTCTGCAGCTGGCCTGCCTGGCTCCCACCTGCTCCAAAGGTAGTGCCTTACATTTCAGAGCCTCCACTTGCCCATCTGTAAAGTGGGGTGATTTTAAAACTGAATCCCTGACTCTTAGCATTGTTGTGAGGACTTAGTGAGAACGTTAAAAACACCAGGTTTGACACCTGACACAGTGGATACAACTCTGTTACTCCTTTTGTTGTAAAGGTGACCCAGCCAGTTATTGGCCAAGCTAAGCCCGGCCTTCAACATAGCTGTACTTATATTTTAATTTAACTAATATGCACATCTCTCCTTATTTGTGGTTATTTTCATATCAAATTCATCAGGTGCGTCACATTCAAAAACCATATATACCTCTCCCTCATAAACTAAAAGCAAAAAGCAACACAAGCCTGGCTTTGCACGGAGACGGAGTCTGCATCCATGTTGTCTGACCGGCCTTGTCCTGGGGCTCAGGAACCCTCACAGTGTGGGAACACGAGAATGGATGTTGACCTGGTGTCCCAGAATTTCTGGTTTTAGATGTTTTATTTTATTTTTTCTGTATTTTAGGGAAGGGTCTACAGGGTGTTCAGGGTCTCACTACTGGATTGGACTCATAGTGATTCTCCTGTTTACCGCCTCCCAAGTGCTGGGATTACAGGCGTGTGCCACCACGCCCAGTCTCAGTTGCCATCTCAGCTTGCCCCGGGTCCGGGACTGGCACGGCAGGCCTGCGGATCAAAACCCCGGCCCCTGAACCTGCTTGCAGGAGCGTTAATCCTCTGAGCTATTTGGCCAGACCATTAAGGAGGTTTTCTTGGGCTATTTCAGGCTGCCTTGAGGGCGGGTCTGGCTCAGCTTCTGGAGCTGGGAGTCCGCAGTGCTATGAGCCTGACTGCGTTTGCCCAAGCGGCACTTTAAGCGACTGAGCTATCTGGCAAAGCCACTAGATGTTTAAATATTTAGTTTAAGTCATTTTATTTTTATATAATTGAGCAGGTAAAACTCTCTAAAATTTTAATTAATGAAGCCATATTGTTATTTATATCCGGTGTCGCCCTCAGAGTGAAGCTCCCAAGCCCGTGTCTGTAGCAGAGGTCTCTGTGTCCCTCACCGTCACCAGGAGGATGCCTGGTACCCAGTTTCTCCCCCTGCATGTCCTACCTTCTACCCAAAGCCAAGCCCAGGTTTCTCCCTTCAGACTGATGAGTGTCCCCTCCTGCCAGTGCTGGGACGCGGGATGACGAGACCCAGGCCTGCAGAGGCCTTCTGCAGGGCATGCCAGGGCGCAGGATGTGCTGTGGCTGGGGTGAGGGGAGGCTGGGCCCTGTCACGGCGGGGCGGGAGGAGACTCGGCAGAATGACAGTGAGGACAGCGAGGGTGGCGGCCGAGGCTCCTGGAATCCTGCGAGTCTGGGATGGGAGGACTCCTGCGACCCTGGGCAGTGCCTCCGTGTCCTGTCACCGGCGGGCGGTGAGTCTTGGCACCTCGCGAGCGGACATGGAGACCCCAAGCCTCACCCTGCACCGACAGCACAGCCCCACCGTCAGCGGGTCCCCTTCCTGCCTGGCTCTGAGCCTGGCGGGACGCTTAGGAGCGGCCGCGGCGCCGCGTCTCCTCCTCCGGCCTCAGGGCGCCCCCCCCCTCCGTGTCCTACAAAACAAACGTGCAGTTTCTTCTCTTGGCCCTTTGCGTGACTGCCCACAGCGGAAAGCTTTCAGAGGGCTTCTAAAATCCTACCAACGCAGCGCTGTGTACTGCCTTTGCTGCGGGATTACATGGACTTCGAGCAAGCTGCCATTGAGGATGGGCCTGGCTACGCACCCAGCACGCCCCTGGGCTAGAAAACAAGCAGGAAGTGCTTTCAGGACCGGTCTCCCTGCAGGTGTACCGGGACCCCGGCTTGCGGTGGCTTCGCTGAGGACTGGCCCACTTTGTGGTGCTGACAGGGACAGTGTGCTCATAGGCCAGGCTTCCTCACCGTCAGTCCAGGACTCATCCAGCGTGGGAAGTGTTCAGGACCCTGAGGTCCCCAGAGGCCACGTGTCGGAGGTGTGGTCCCAGCCTGGCGTGGCTGCGAGGGGGTGGACCTTGGTGGGAGGAAGTGACATCGTTGGGCGTGGCCTCGGGCGTACGGCGCCCCCACCCGGTCTCAGTCTTCTCCGTCCAGTTACCGCGAGCTCCCCTGTTCGCACACTCTGCCCACCATGATGCACCGTGTAGCCCCAAATCGAGCAGAGCAGCCGACCGTGGGCTACACCTCGGCAGCAGTGAACCACGGTAAAGGTTTGTCCAGGGCTCCGTGGCTTGCTTGAGGTTGCGGTGCAGGCGGCGCGGCGGCCCGGAAATCAGTGTGGACGCGCAGGGTGCGGGGCCTTCCGCGTCCAGCGGACTCGGTTCTGGGCCTCCTGGCCTCGGATCGGACTCCACCCGGGAAGCTCGGAGCCGGAGTGTTGCTGCTCTCTCGTCGCTCGCTGTGCTTCTGCAGCGCGGCGTCTCTGTCAGGGGCAGCCACCGCACCGCCACGCACTAGAGGACCGTGAGCAGCGCCACTCAGAAGCGAGCACGCGCGCGCACGCGGCCCGGCCTCCGGGGTCTGCGGCGAGCCGCCTGTGCTCTCTGCAACTCGGAAGGCTGGAGCAGAGTCTCGGCCTCTGTGATCGCGCACCGAGCGAACGAGGGCGCAGCGTGTGTCCGTGAGGGTGGCTTCAGGCGGGCTCACCCGCGGTGCAGGGACGACGGACTGGGGCAGGGGACAGGGTGGCGCGGCCGGCCGCAGTGGCCAGCGGGGACCAGTCCTGACTTCGTCCTGCCCACCCGCACGTGGCTGTGAAACTCACCCCACACGGTGGCAGTGGCTCCTCCAGGCCGCAGTGCATGTTCATGCCGGCTCCACTTGGGTCTTTTGTTAGGGAAGTAGCAGCTTTCGCAGAGTCCCCTGATGTCTCAGCCGAGCTGCGCCACCCCGCACCCGGAGCGAGGGAGCGGGGCAGGGTGACGGTGGGTTTCTCCGCCCTGAGGCTGGCTGCAGTCCTGTGCTTATGTTTCTACCCTGGTTTTAAATTAATATAAATATCATTTTTACATTATTTACTAAGCAAAGAAATTTTGAAACACAGCTCCTGCTGGCTTGGAACTCTTCCTGACCGTGCTTCTTTTGAAACTTTGTCATTGGTCAGTGTTTGCAGTAAGCAGCGAGGGCATTGATCCTGGCGACAGGGACAAGTGCACACTGTTCTTCTTCCCTCCCTCTCTCTGGATCCCCTTTCCATTTTCAAAGGACGTCTCTGCTTGTTTCCTACTTTTTGTCTGTATTTTAAAAAATTATATTTTGGGTTTCCAATATAAGAGAGATTATGCAATATTCAAGCTGTGTGTCTGATTTATTTCACAGTGCTTTCTAAAAAGAAAACTTTTATTGTAATGACGACTTAGCATAATCTATACCAATTGCATCTGGCCAGTATTTAGAATTAGATGAGGCCTAGCAGAGATCAAAGACAAACAACCTCCTTAGGAGCTGGTCCACGGGGACCCCGCTGTCCATCTCCAGGTGCCTTACTGGACAGTGCTGGCCTCGTGCTGCCACCTGCTGGTGCCCGGCTGCAGTGCCAGCGGAGAGCTGATGCAGCAGGAGGCAAAAGCAAGCAAGCTGCAGCCTGAGACACCCTTCAGCACAGGTGGGTGCTTGCAGAGAATATGACAGGGTGAAGGAACAGAGGGCTGGGGAGGTCCCTTGGGACTGCGTGAGGCAGTCCCCTTGACTCAGTGCAGGGAAGGAGCCCCTGTGGGCCAGGTGGGAATGGCTCCAGCGGAGGGACAGGGAGTCCAAATGCTCAGGAAGCAGCCAGCTGGTGGAGCGCAGGGGTGCGGGACAGTGGCCCAGGTTACGGAGGAGCAAGTCACGCAGGAGCCAGGACACTGATGAAGCTCAGGCTCCTCCCTAGGCGATGTCAGAGGCACAGGAGTCAGGGCTGCGTGGGGCACGAGCCTGTTCCTGTTGGGGACCTGCAGGATCAGCTCTTCTCTCTCAGGGCAGAGAGAGCAGTTGTGCTGTCCAGGGGAGGGGCTGGGTTAATGCCCCTGGACATTAACCCAGAGCGGGGACAGAGGTGTGGCTTGTGATCTGTTGGGAGGCCGGGTGAGCAGGGCCTGCAGAGTGGAGGCTGAAGGGGACTCCTGGGCGAGACAGCCCTGGCCTGCACCCCGAGGCTCAAGAGGGCCCTAGGCAGGGTGGGGTTCCACAAAAACTGCCTGCAGTCATACAAGTGGGAGGCCGAGGCCAAGCTGTCCTCAGGGAGGGCTTTTCTGAGGCCACTGTGTTCTCATGCAGTCTTTCCTTCTAGTGTGTCCCTTCCAGCCTCCCCCTGGGTGGCCATGCCCCTCTTCTTCTGAGGACCTGGCCAGCCTGCACTGGGCCACACCCAGGACCTCACATTGCCTTGGTTACCCTTCAAAGGCCCTGTCTCCAAGCACAGGCAAGCAAAACATAGAGGTCAGAGCTTTGGTGTGAGTGCTCCAGGGAGCACAGGTCCATGTGTAGCTGACCCCAGGACCAGAGACCAGGTCACTAGCAAGGCCTGAGGGTGCCAGGAGGGCTTGAGGAGTTGGGGTACTGTGGTAAAAAGTCCGTTTGAGTCAGAATCTGGGACTGAAGTTTTCTCTTGGTCCTTGCAGTGCTACGAGGGTTGACATTAATAGGTAATGAGGAGGACACAGGGAATGGGGGGCACGTTTTGAAGTCATTCCACTTATTTTGATCAGTGAGGGACATGGTCATGTGCAGCCATGTTTGCTCAGGTATGAACTGCTTCAGAACGAGAGGACTGTCAGGCTTCTGGAGGAGCTCGATGCTGATGGAATTGGGGTGTTCTCTGGGGAGAGAGGTGGACAGACATAATTCCTGCGACAGCTGGGACAGCTGGTGAAGTGGTGACCCGGCTCTGTGACTCGCAACAGTTACTTCCCCAGTGCCTGGAAACCATGGCCTTCAGGGGCAAGGCTTCCTCGCAATGGAATTGCCTGTTTTTCCTAGTTATGCAAATATGTGCTATTCCTGTGTCACTTGCGCACTATTAAATATTCAAGCAGCACTGGAGGTGTGCAGGGAGGTGAAGCCAGCTGCTGTTCGGGGCCCTCGACTCACCACCAGGAAGTGGTTCAGTGGCTGCTGCTACGTGCGCTGCTGTATGCACTTGTATGCATTCTGTCCGTTTGTCTTGTTTCCAGTGAGGTGCATGAGCGGGTACACACACGTGCGTGGATGCTCGTGTGTGTGCACGCGTGTGCGGGTGTGCTGTGTGAGGGGCTGGCCCGTGCACTTGTGTGCCCTGTTCTGCTACGCCGGGGCACGTGGCAGCTGCACCCTACACCCTCCCCTTTCTCTAGGGGTGTCTGACCCCGTCCTCGCAGCTGTGCACCCTGACACAGCGTGAGCTACTTCATGATTAACGTCAGCTCACAGGCACATGGCCTGGGGCGGCTGTACCTCCAAGCACACGAAGTTCCCAGCCCGTGTTCTCACACTGTCGCTCTCTGTCCAGCCCTGCATCTGCTCTGCTCTTGGAGCTGTTTCGGTGCTAGGAGGCCCTGGGTTTCCCGGGTGGCTCCCTGTGACCCTTCTCTCCATCCTGATGGGGAACTTTCTGGGAGTGGACACTGTGCTGGCTGCTCCAGTAGCCATGCCCGAGGCTTTCCCGTCTGTACCTGTGACTATGTGCATGCTCGGTGGGAGGCCAGCGTGTGCCAAGTGCCTGCTGCATGGGATCTAGCTGTCCACTTCACTGTTCCAGGTGCCTCTGGCCTGGGTTTGGACATGTACGGGACACTTCCCTGGCTTTCTTGACTTGGCCACTGCTTTTGCAGAGGTAGCCGTTTCCTCTTTGTCCCTCCTGGGAGGCCTACACACCCACACAGGGGCCCGAGGCCCTTCACTGTGATCTGCTCCTGCCCCCAGGCGTCTGTCCCACTCCTGCTCCCCATCACCATGGGGTCGGCATGCACTGCAGAGCGCAGCCTGCCAGGAAACCGCGCTGTGTCTGCAAGACCAGGCTTCCTGTCCTCAGGAGGCGTGGCCTTCTTTTGGGGTACTGGGTGGCAGAGGGGCAGTTGGCCTGCCGTTGATTCATGTGCCTCCACTAATGAACAAACTCTCAGCCTAGGCCTTAACCCCAGGGGGATAAAAGGATCACCGTTTTAATGTTATAAAATCCTGACCCCAAGGGCAAACCAGACAGTATTGGCTGCTCATCCCAGGGCTACAGCTGGGTGAGTTGTACCCGTGAACGTAGGCCAAGTATGAGCTAAAGGAAGTGTGCTGCGTTGTCGTCCAACTTGAAGGGAGTGATAAGACTTCATGCAGACTGTGGCCTGGAAAGTGAGGTTATTAGGGTTGTGCTGAGGTGGCCCCTGGGGATGAAGATGCGGACAAGCTGGGGATGAACATGTGCCTCTGGCTCTCCTCCAGCACCATCCTGGAGTCTTCTCTGTTTGCTGCAGGTGCCAATTCTCCATGACCATCCTTAGGTCAGAGACTTGGTCCCCAGGGCCTGGGGCCTGTGCCTGAGGTGGGTGAGGGGGCGTGCGGGGAGACAGCCTGCAGGCTGGAGAATGAGACTAGGGCGCCAAGGAGCCCGTGGGCAGTGGGCAGGCTGGGCACTGCTGCTCCGCGGGCACTGCACACAGAACCAGTGCGCTCCAGGGGACTGTCACAGACGGGTGGTCCCTGCTGTCTCTTCTTCCAGGAACTTGCAGAGGGAGAAGATCTTGTGTTTCTCAAGAGTGAGGCGTCAGCTAGTGGGTCGTCCCCACGGTCACAAGTGCTGCTGTGGCTAAGTGCTGAGATGCGGGCCTGCTGTGGGCATCTGTGTGTGCACCCAGTGGGCCGATATTATCCGGGCAGTTTTAGTGCAGGCCAGGCCCTGCTGGCAGAGCTGGCCTCCTGCTGCGTGGGTGCTGGGACATTTAATGGATTCTACAGAACATGTGTGGCCTGCTGTGGGAGCATGCGTGGGCGTTGTTTCCCTTCCAGATTGGAGAGTGGCAGGCAGGCCATGAGGGGGACAGAGCGGAATACCTCCTGAGAGTGGGCAGCCGCGCATCCCATCTTCTCTTTCATCTGTCCCTGAGTCTTAGAGTTCAGGTCTTAAATGTCCCTAAAGTGTGTCCCAGCTGATGGTGCCACCGAGGGCAGTGGAAGCCTAAGAGGTGGATCCTGGTGGAGGACGTAGCTCCCTGGGCAGCGCCTTGGAGAGGGCGCTTTTCTCCTGGCACCCCCATCTTCCCTGAGGTGAGCAGCTCCACCCCGTCGTGCCGTCTGCTGTAGCACTGTCCCTCCCCACAGCCCAGAAGCAGCGCAGCAGTCCCTCACCACCAGGCCAGTATCATCACTTAGTGATTGGGGCCCGATCCGGCCTGCAATCTTCCTCAGGAGTGTTAGGCAGGGGCCTGAATCAGTGCGTCAAGTGGTACGAGTTTAGGGCTCCAGGAGGTTCCAAACCATCTCACCAAACTTGTGATTCTCTGGGAGTGCTGACACCAAGGACTTCTCTGCGAAGCCCATATTTATGTGATGTTCAAACAGGAGAGGGGAATACGGAAGGAAGTGTGGGAATCTGCGTGGGTCTTAGGAGGCAGCCCAAAGCTTCCCCGGGTGATGTGGTATGCTAATTAGGGGACTACCTTATCTCCAGCTTAATATTTATTTGAGGAGTGTGGAGCCTACAGATGCAGTCTCCTTTTAGTTAATTGGGGTGGGAGGCAGGCATCCTCAGCTGTGACCTTCTCTTGTCCCTTGAGGCATCCTGGCTTCACAGGCCCCTTCAGGCCTCAGTGGGGACTGGTGACTCACAGAGGTTGACTTACTAGGAATCTGCAGCCCACTTCCAGATGAAGGGCTGAGGCCTTAGACAGACTCACAAGTTAACACAAAAAGCCACTTGGTTAATTTAAGTCCTGCTCAGAGCTGCTTCATAGTGGTCTCCAGCCCACAGACGGACACCTCTGCCACCATAAGCTGACTATCTCTGTTCTCTTTCAAGTTGATTCTGAGGTATTTTGGTTCAGAGATATATTAGGCATAATATGCTCTGCAAGGGTAGGCAGGTCACTTAAATGTTCAAGTAAAAGTGACATCAATGGCCAGAGGCCAATGTAGTGGATTTCTAACTGGTGGGCAACTTATTGCATCCAGCTGAATTAAACTAGCCCAGTGCTGGGTGTGGGAGGCCCACCTGAGGGCTATTGCCAGCAGCATAAAGGCAGAAGAGGAGAAGCCGCCAAAACACTGCTGGGGATGCTGTTTGGAGAAGCCGTTGGAGCTGCTGGAGGCTGCTGGTTCTCGTGGGCTGTCTGCTGGAGGACCTTGTCATGCTGGCTTTCCCCATGAACTTTAGAGGAGCTCTGGTCCTCATCTTGAGCACTGCTGTCTGGCTCTGGAGGGGAAGATGGTGCCCTGCTCAGCCTTATGGAGAAGCTTGTCACATTAGCTTTCGTCTTGGGAACTCAGCTTTCCTCATTGCTGGAGGAGCGCGGGACCTCACTGTTGCTGAAGGTGGCTGTGGTACTTTGAGCGGAGCTCTGGTGCCTGCCTTGAGCATTGTGTCTTAGCTCCAGTTCAGATTCCCTCCGCCTGCTAGCACAGATCCTCAGTCCCATTCTCATAGACTTTCTAGCTTTCACCACTGACCTTTGGGCTTTTTCTGGCATAGATCTGTGAAGTAGGATCCAGGCCCTCAGCCAGATTATTTAGTATTTAGTGTGTGGAGAGATTTCTTGCTTTTGTGTATGATTTTTAGGTGATTCCTTAGAAACTAATAACATAAAATGTGTCCTATATTATATTGCTCCCATTGCAAAAACTTCAAACATGACAAAATTGTTACCAGGAGTGGGGTGTACCATACAATCAGCTGTCCGAGAAGAGAAGCCTAGGGCCTGGTTTATGGATGGCTCTACATGCTATGCAGGCACCACCTGCAAATGGACAGTTACAGCATTGTAGATCTTTTCTGGGATGTCACTAAAGGCCAGTAGTGAAGGGAAATCAGCACAGTGGGCAGAAGCTTGGGCAGTGTACTTCGTAGTACATTTTGTTTGGAAGAAGAAATGGCCAGATGTGCGACTGTATACTATTCATGGGTGATCGCCAATAGTCCAGCCAGATGGTCAGGAACTTGGAAAGGGCATGATTGGGAAATTGGTGACAAAAACATTTGGGGAAGAGGTATGTGGACAGACCTCTCCAGATGGGCAAAGGATGTCAACGTATTTGTTTCCCATGTAAATGCTCACCAAAAGGTGACATCAGCAGAAGAGGACGTTAATAATCAAGTGGATAAGATGACCTGTTCTGTGGATAGTGGCCAACCTCCTTCCTCAGCCATCCGTGTCACCGCTCAGTGGGCCCATGAACAGAGTGGCCACGGAGGCAGGATGGAGCCTACGCAGGGCTCAGCACCATGGACTCCCACTCACCAAGGCTGATCTGGCTACAGCCACTGCTGAGTGCCCAGTATGCCAGCAACAGAGGCCAACACTGAGTCCCCGATATGGCACCATTCCCCGGGGTGGTCAGCCTGCGACCTGGTGGCAGGTTGATTATATTGAACGACTTCCATCATGGAAGGGACTGTGCTTTGTCCTCACTGGCATTGACACATATTCTGGACATGGATTTGCCTTTGCTGCACGTAATGCTTCTGCCAAAACTACCATCCGTGGACTTACAGCATGCCTTATCCACCGCCATGGAATTCCACACAGC
>NW_004524628.1:11470082-11480164 GCF_000260255.1 Octodon degus
GGTCTTACCACGTACCTCACCATCCAGAAGCAGCAGGATTGATAGGTGGAATGGGCTTTTGAAGACACAGTAACAGTGCCAGCTAGGTGGCAATGGCTTGCAGGGCTGGGGTAAGGTACTTCAGAAGGCTGTGTATGCTTTGAATCAGTGTCCTCCGTATGGTACTGTGCCACTACAGGCAGGATTCATGGGTCCAGGAATCACGGGGTGGGAGTAGGAGTGGTACCACTCACCATTACCCCTAGTGATCCACTAGCAAAAATGTTTGCTTCCTGTTCCCACAACTTTATTTTCTGCTGGACTAGAAGTCCTAGTCTCAGAGGGGGAAGGATTGCACCAGGAAGCACAGCAATGATACCACTGAAATGGAAGCTAAGATTTCCCCCTGGTCACTTAGGTCTCCTCATGCCTCTGAGGAAAGAAGCTAAAAAGGGAGTCGCAGTGTTGTCAGGGGTGACTGACCCAGACTATCAGAGGAAGTTGGATTACTACTCTACAATGGAGGAAAGGAAGAACATGCATGGAGTGCAGGAGATCCCTTGGGGCGCCTCTTAGTATTGCTGTGCCCTGTTATTACGGTGAATGGAAAGCTGCTACAACAGCCTAATCCAGCCACAATGACAAAAGGTCCAGAGCCTTCAGCACCTAAACCCACTTCAGTGCCGGGGAAGCCAGAACACATGAGGAAAGAGAGACCCTGCTGGGGGTGGCCCAGGCGAGCCGGTCCAGCCCCGGCAGCCCCGGGCCTGCAAGCTCACGTTCCCCCTGCCGAGCTGGTGCTGTGATTCCAAGCCCGCCTTCCAGCTCCAGGTCCTCGTCTGTGAGGGTGGCTGAGACCACCGTCCCGAGGCCAGGACAGTGACCGGGCACCTTGGCAGGGCCTTTTCCGTCTTCGCTGTGTTGGATTTTGTCTACTACACCTCCCCTACAGAGCTGGAGGTGCTCTTTAACTTTATCCAAGTCCTCTGTGGTACAGGCAGCAGGCCTACCTCAGCCTCTCAGTGAAGGCTGCTCTAACCTGGGATTAGAGGTGCTCCTTCAACGTTCCTATTCACACTGCAGTGGACTCCAGAGGGACAGCGTCTCCGGGGCTCCAGTGTGGCCTGGGGTGTGGCCATCTCTGCTGTCACCTGGCCCCACCTCAACAGGGCTCCATCCTGGGGGCCGACATCTCCATTCCTCTCTGCTTTTGTAGGAGGCTTATGCATTGCCTCGGCCTCCGCCTCTGCACAGCGGGCCACACACACAGCTGTGTTTTCGACGTCAGAGGTGCCCAGAGCCTCAGGTGTTCAGAGGGGAGGCTTCCTGGCGGGTGACTGAATCACGAGTACCCTTCAGTTTTATCAATGGGATAATCTATTGATGGGATCATAATTTGATGGCATTATTGGGAATTAATGCAAATTTAGAAGGTGGGGTCTGGCTGAAGAGTCATGTGGCGACCCCGGGCTCTCTGTGGTCCTCTCTGGCTCTCTCCCTTGTTCTGTGGTTCCTGGTTGTCATGATGTGAGCAGCTACCTCTGCCAGGCTTTTCTGCCATAATGGTTCTTCTTGGAGTGCAGGAGGTGGGGACAGAGAGAGAGAGAGAGAGACAGACAGACAGACAGACAGACAGACAGACACAAAGAGTGACAGAGAAAGAGTAGGACAACAGAGAGAAAGAAGAGAGACAGAAGAAGAGGGACAACAGAGGGAGAAAGGAGAGAGAGAGAGAGAGAGAGAGAGAGAGAGAGAGAGAGAGATTGCAAGGAAAATTAAGAGGTAAAATACACATCTTGTTGCAGGTCCAGGAGATGGAAGAATAAAATCAGTACTTGAAAAGAAAATGCTGGAATTTTCCAGAAGTGAGGAAGCCCTTACATTACTAAGATGAAAGATATTCACTTTACAAATTCAACTGAAGTGTTACAAGGAAACTTCAAAGCCCCAAGAACAAATTCCCAACCCCCTGGGAATGTGCAAACCCCAGGAGCACTCACCAGCAGGGAGAGAGAGCCTGAGGAGTGGGGCCCTCAGGGACCCAGGAAGGGAGGAGGAGGAGGGGGCTCGGAAGGCCTGGAGGGAGCAGTGGGATTTAGGCCTCTTGCCATTACACGAGCGTTGAAGTGTGAAGGCAAAATGGAGGCGTTCTGTGTCCACGGACCTCAAATGTCAGGTGAGCACCGCGAGATGTGTGGCTTGCACAAGAGTGCACTAGACGGGGGGAGAGCCTGGGGAAGGAGCAGCCTCTGCCACAGTGGCTGGGGACAGGGGCGTCCACTTATACAACAGGAGGACTCAGAGACAGGATGAGAAAAGGATGAGCTCAAGTGTACAAAAATCATAAACTATAGGAGTGGACCGGCTCAGTGATAGCTGAGAGCAGATAGCTCCACCTACCGCAGTGCCCGGAAAGCACACACAGCACGAGCGCGTGGAAGGCCGATGAGACGTGAGGCTGCGTGCCAGGCACGCTGGAAGGGGAGGTGAGGGAGTGAGACAACAAGAGGAAGAGAGAGAAGGGCACATTTTTAGGAAACAAAGCCCTCCCCAGGAGTGCTGCCAAATGGCTGGCTGTGCAGGCAGCACAGCAGTGCAGTTCACAAAGTGGGGCGAGAGCTGACAGCTGCAGGCAGTGACGGGCCGATGGCGGCGGAAGCTGTGACCCGTTTCTTTCAGAAGACAGAGTAGTTTGGAAAAACAGCAGATAGCTTTGATCTGACAGCTCTGCGTAGAACTTTGCACTGGACACAGAACAGTTTTCCGCCTAAAATTATGTGCAGCTTTCAAAAAACCCATATATGAAGACAAAAACTATGCAATGTAACAAACCATTGGTGAATTCCTGTCATTTTGTTTAGTGAAATTCTGTATCATTTCTAATGTTATTTTCTTTTTTTACTGTTTCATTCTCTTTAAAAAAATAAAATAAAATGAATTGCTCAGATTAAAAAGTCCCACATAGTCCTGAGAAACAATTCAAATTTGAAAGAATTGATGTCCTATAATTATCTTTTCTGACTACAGTGCAATACAATTACAAACTAAAGAGAAACACCTCAAAAGCCCTTGACGATTATGAAAATGTTTACGAAAGACACATAGGTTATAAAATACATGAATTATAATCCATGAATTATAAAACTGTACTGACAGAAATTAAGAAAGCAAAATAATCATTGGCACTTTGAAGAATATGGAATACTGTCAATCAGTTCTCAGAATGAAGTGTAGAGCTTTCATATGCTTATTACAAAATACCAAGTTTTAAACATTAATTAGCTGAGGCGTCAGTTCAAGAACAGAAGGAAAGTCCAGTAAAATAAACTGACGGCTTGATCCCGTTCCAGCCCGCGCGAGCTTCAGAGGCTGTCTCTGCAACTGGCCTCCACCGCATCTTCTCGTCTTTCATTGCTTCTTCGGCGTGCATTAGCGGTGAGCCGGGTCTGCCTGTCCTACTCCACGCCTTTGGCTTTCCTGGCTTTCTCGTGTTCGTGTGTCTCCAGACTACAAGTTTTCGCTGTTTCTTCTTCGGCCCTGACCTCCAGTTCACTAGTTCTTTCTTCAGCCATGTCTAAAATGCTGCCAAAGCTTTGCTCTGTGATCTTGCCTTGATTTTTATATATTCTAGTTATAAATGCTAGATTTCCAGACTACCTGTGTCATTTAATAGTTTCCTTTTCCCTGTAGCTAACCTACAGATTTGAATTTTGTCTTTGTTCAGTGGTAATTGCCGCTGGATTTTTAGCCACATTGAAAATTTTTACTACGGGGTCTTTCTAGGCTTGTTTCTCTTGCCTGTTCTTTCTTTTTCATAGTGTCTGTCACGTGTGTCTGTGTGTGTGTACACGCGCATGTGTGCACATCAGACTTTCTTTGAATGAGTACTGGACGTTGCATTTGAAATATCATTTGCAGGGATAATATGAGGTCTAAGATGAAGGCTGGTCCAGAGGGGATTCATGTTTCTCTGTCACACCTTTGGTGACAACACTAGCGTGGAGTGACATTCATCCATCTTACAGTCTGGAGTCAGCCAAATGAGCTGTGACCTCTGTCCCAGTGCTCTGGCTCCAGAGTCTCCCTGTGACTGTTATATTCGGAGAGGTGTCCCTGGGGGTTTTGGTTGGCATCGTTGGGTTCCTGGTTAGTTCCCCCTGGGGTGTGTCTCAGCTGGGACGTGTGTCCCCTTTCCTGTGAAGTGGTCAGAAGCACTGCCCAAGCTCCTGGCGCTCTGGTGGAGGTGAGAGAGGGAGCTGGTCCTTCTGGGTTTGCACATTTCCTCTGGAATCCTTGGCAGTACACTGCGCGAAGTCCTGCGCTTCTTCCAATCTCTGTCCCTGCTTTGGAGGCTGCTCTGTGCCCTGGAATCCTGGGAAAGCTCTACTCGTCTGATTTTCTCTGCACAGGAAAGAAGGGCCCTCTGGCATCTCCCGAACGTTTCGTTTTCTCAATCTGCTATTCCAAAGCCGGGCCACGTGCCCCCGCGCCACAACCTTGCTCACACGGTGCACACTGGCCGTTCTCTGTCTGGGTGCTTTGTGGGAGGCACAGCTAGAACCCCGGCTCTCAGCGGCGCCCTCCTCGACATGCCCTGGAAAGCCACCACTTTCCCGCATGCTCTCAGCCACTAGCACGGCTCCAGTTCTCAGGCCCTGCCGGCCTCTTAGGTTGCCTCAGACCTCACCCAAGTGACCGCAGGGCTGTCTGTTCTTGCGAGGCCCTGCACTGCTGTGTTAGACCCTGACAGCGTGCACGTGGTCATTAAGGTGTAACTGACCCCTCCTTCCCTCCCACCCTCCCGCCCTCCCTCACCCCCAAATGCCACTCCTTAAAGTTCGGTAAAGTCATCTCACTGACACTGGCGCTGGGCATAAGACAAGAGCCCTTCTATCCTAAGTCTGCCCAGTGTCTGCTGACCCTGCTTCTGGGTGGGCGGAGCTATGGCTGCTACAGGGACCTCCTGTTCCACCAGGAGCTCACGTGGCACCTTTCTCCACCTTCCTGGGCCAGTGTTCCTCTCTCTGGTGCCACCCGCAGGGATCCTCCGTGCCCGCCCAGTGCAGTTGCCAGCCCTGCCTGCCCTGCCCTGCCCTGCCCCACCTAGGGAGCCACATTGCTCCTTTTCCTCACCAGAGTTGTATTAGCCGCTTTTCAAATCCTGCAGCTTAAAGGAGGAGAGGTTGTCATTGGCTCACAGTCTGCAGAGGTTCATCCTGGGTCTGCTGGCTCCAAGGCAGGGCAGCTTGGCAGAGGGCCCTGGAGGAGGTGAGCCACTCAAGGCGTGGCTCACAGGAAGCGGAGAGAGAAGGGAGGTAGCCTTCCCAGGTCACTCCCTGGCGGCCACCATTTCTGTTCAGCCCACCTCCTCACAAGCCTCCATACTCTAG
Source organism: Octodon degus (assembly GCF_000260255.1). Classification (NCBI taxonomy): domain Eukaryota; kingdom Metazoa; phylum Chordata; class Mammalia; order Rodentia; family Octodontidae; genus Octodon; species Octodon degus. Next base: position 11,475,452 of record NW_004524628.1, read on the forward strand.
TCGCCATGCGCAAGCCCTACCTGCGAGCCCGTGGAGCTTTGGGGGCACTGGGGGAGACTGTGACAGGCGTCATCGCGGCCTGCAGTGCTCTGCCTGTCCTTTCACTTCCCATTTCCTGTCTGTCTTCTAGGCTGCAGTGTGCCGGTTTTGCCCTAGAATAAATGTGACGCTGAGAACTACCAGCGGTTACCTCCTTGTGGTTGTTAAAAACGGGGAGACTCTTGTGTGTTTCTCACATTGCTTTATTTTCAGACACTCAAGTTGCATTTGAGTACGTAATGAGTGTTTTAAAAAAAGAGTGGGAAGGGTGGGGTAGGGTGTGGTGTGTGCTGGGGGGATTTCCTCCCCTGCTAGAAGGTGCTGGGGACACCCTACTATGGCTGCATCGTGCTGAGCCAGCAGGTGTGGTGTCCACAGCCTGGCCCATGTCCTGGCGTCACTGCCCCTGGTCACCAGCCTCTCCCTGTGCTGTGTGGTACCACCTCCATGAGCCGCCCTGGAGGAGGCGAGCTCATGCCGGGCATGTATTGCCAGTGGCTGGGTGCCAGGAGCCGGGCAGGGAACTCACAGAGCTTTGCTGTGAGCTAGTGGAAGGAGCTTTAGAAACAGGTAGCGGAGACAGCTTCATGAAATTAGGAATGTAATTAATTAGGTGGAATCGTCCATTTAAAATGGTTTACATGGCAAATTTACTTATTTCTACTTTGGTATAGTTTTAAAAATTAATTAATATTACAAAAACCATCTAAATGAGTAAATTGTATAACGTGCATTATTTCTCAACACAGCAGGGTTTTTTCAAAGAAAAAAAAGTAACAAGAAACATACTTCTTTGAATTTGTCAGTGTCTGGCTCTTTCCAATCCTCACTGGCTGCACTGTGCTCTGTAAATTTCGACGGGTGAGTGTTGCACGTCAATATTAAGCCCTCGGGGAGGGTTTATTCATTAACGAACCCATAGAGGAAGAAGGAAAGTGTTTAGAAGTGCAGATTTTATTTTTTAAATTTTCTAAAGAGTAAAAGTAATAAACTAGAACCAGTACAGAATTTCACTCAACAAAATGACAGGAATTCAAAACTGGTCGTTACCTGGCCTACTGTTGCCTGCGGATTAGCTGTTCAGATTACCTGATATAAGCGTGCCAGATTGGTCAAAATTTCAAGGAAGAATGAAAAAATAATGTAAGCCCTGGCTGTTCCTTTCAGATGACCGGCAGAAGTCAGCAGTGTGGCGCTTTCCTCCCTTCTTCCTCCTCTCCTCTCCCTCATCCCAGCCACTCCTCCCCTTTGAGCAGATTTGTTCCCTTTCGCAGCCTCTTTTGTAGCCTTCAGAGTGTAGTTGTTCTTTCCGGTGCGGCCGTTTATTTCACTCCCGAGCCTGCTCTCTGGGTGCCTCGGGAGAGGCGCAGCTTTGGGTCTTCAGCGGCAACGTGGCTAGCATTACATGGTGGCTACCCCTTGGTGCTCTGTGCTTATTTTATGTTAGCTTTATTTTTGCTACCAGAAAACGAAAACAAAGCAAAAATGAGCTCCTAGTTTTTGAACTGGAACAGAACCTAGGCTTTTGTGATAGACTGTCTCAAAGTGAACGGGGAGAAGCGAGAGGGGCCGGTGGTAGTTTCAGGCCAAATTCCCGATTATCCTTGGATCACATGACTCGCTTTTTAAAGAAAGGAAAGATTGCGCTGGGAGTGGAGACGCAAGGCGTGCGAGCGCCGTGACCTCTGCAGCCGTGCTGGGAGCCCTGTGCCAGCGATGGGCTCAGGCCGCCGGCCTCTGCTGCCCTCTGTCCGCAGGCTGACCCTTCGCTTCTACCCACGCGGCTGCTGAAGGAAACGGCCGTGCGTCCTCATGCCCCTGCACCACCCTCCTGCAGCCTGACGTTCTCCTCCCGCGTGGCTCGTTGCTGCGTGTGCATTTGCTCGTGCCTTTACAGGTATCCAGTTTCGTGAGGGCCCAGTACGCAAATCAGAAGGAATCGATCCTCAGTGTGTGCACGAGGTTTAGAGCTTCCATCGAATGACATTGGCAATGCCTAATTTATACATGGGCAGGAGTATTTTTAGCATGGTTTAAAAATTTCTCTTTTAAAATAAAATGTATTTTTGCATAATAGCACTGTTAGGAAAGGATGCCAGGTTCCCAAGCTCACCTACAGAGGTGAAGCCTCTGTTCAATTTTGGGATTAGAGTTTGAAGTCATAGACGAGGTTGGGCTATGGGGTAGAGGGTGCAGGTATATCTAATTTCTTAGCCCTGTTTTAAACTCCTGAGCACATCACAGATTTGTCTTGGCTGAATCATCTTCCCCTTTTCCTTTGGTTCCTGGTGAAATTCATGGAATTTCTTTCTGGTGGGGCTTTTCCTTCCTGCCTTGAAAGGAGGTAGTGAGGCCTGGAGAATAGGCCTGGGGCTGGACTGCGGCCAAGAGGCGGCAGCTCGGCCTCTTCCTGGCAATCTCTGTTAGGAAGTGGGCCAGGTGGGGCATGACTGCGGGACCAAAGACAGAAGCAGCGAGGCGTCCGAGAGCCGGCAGAGAGGAACAGAGAGCACGGAGGGGCTTCTAGAGGCAACGGCTCGCTCATTCACGAGAGAAGACAGGAGTCCACGGGGGCTCGCACAGAGTCGGGCGTTTGCACCGCGTCTCCTGGGCCTGGTGTCACCCATGGAACATCGGAGCTGCAGCCCCGTTTCTATTTTAGAGTGCACCACTGCTGGAGTTGTTAAATCTTACTAAACCAGCCCAGATGACTGGGATTGTCATTGTCAGCTCTTATGCCCTGGGTGAAGGCTTATTAAACTAGCGGCTTCCATAACTGTGTCTGAGACACTGCCTCCCAGAGCGCAGGCAAGTAATTACGGAAGCCAAGGTGTTCTGGGCTTCCACTTCTTTTGTGTCTGGTCGTAGAGGGCCCAACATATGGCTGATGTTGACCCTCTTGCAGGATAATGAAATGAATTAATTTCTGCATGATTAGCTACGTTTTATGCTGACTATATTGGCTTAATAATGAAGAAAAGCCATCTGTACAGGGCTTCCTTGTGGCTGTAGATTAGGCAAATGGGGGAAGCAAATGGTTTGTGGTGAGGTTGGATGTGAATTTATGTTATTGCTGTTCTACTCCAAATGAGAGATGGCGGCTGCCAGGACTGCTGATCAGCTCAGGAGCAGGCGCGGTGGTGACTGAGCCTCCGGCTGGATTCCCAGACAGAAGAAGACAGCAGGGCCACACCGCCCTGCACCTGCACACAAGAGCCCGCAAGGCGGCTGGACATGGGAATTGAGATGGACTCAAGTGACATCCTAATTTTTCTACTTCAGCTGACATTTGCAGAAGGTTGTCAGGTAGATATTTTTTTTTCCCCAACTTTTTTTAGCATTGTAAAAATCGCGTTGGTGCTTGACAACTAACCCCTGTAGTCCCTCCCAGACCTCCCGTTCTGCTCTTCTGCTGACAAGTGCATTATCCGCTGGCATGCTTTGCTTCTATTGGTTTTTAGACTATTGCTGGGGTAGATGAAGAGCTGGTTAAAATCTAGTGGGCAACAAACTTTTGATATGAAATGCCCTCGTGTTTTGTCTTACTCTTACGCAGCTCTGTCTACCAGACAACATCGCTCCCTTAGTTTTCATTCTTTTTTTTTTTTCCCACATGAAAATGTTTCTATTTGACAGAAATTGCTGAGCCAAAAGCACTTTGTGACACAGAGAGTTGTCTTGATGGAGGACGACACAATTTGTCCACTTTGCAGGCCATTTTCTATGGACTTCATTGCTTAAATGTCCTGATATTCTTCATAATCCATCATAGTACTCCTTGGTACAAACACAATTCTATCAAAGTCAAAAAAAATTAGTATCACCTTGATGCTAAACCTTGGTTTGATGCAGTTCTTCATGGAACTGGATGATTACCACTGAGAACTCTGAACTTTGGCCTCAGGATCATGCACAAGACCCAAATTTCATATCCTGTAATGATGTTTCTTAAAATTCTAGAATTTGAAGAAGCATGATGGGGAAACTCCAGCGAACTGACAAATGTTGCCTTCATGACTTAAAGCACAAAATGCACTTCCTTTCCACCATGGCTCACAACCAGCCAACTGCACTGAACAAGCCGAGTTCAATGTGCAGCTTCTCCTAACGAAGATCCTCGCCTCTCCACCTGGCAGCAACACTCGCTGAATTTTTGGCCACACCATGAAAGGGTAGGCTAATTATGAGATCCAAGTTCTAAGAAGACATGCATCCAATTATGTTACTTAAAACTTAGAAAAATCTATATAACATACTTGGAAAGACAGTATCATGCATGATAGAACCTGCTAGGAAATTGACTAGAAATTTCTATATTACAGCAAAATTTCAGGACTTCAGCAAGATGCCATTAAATTGGAAGCAAGGAGGTTGGTGGGAGGGAGAAGGAGGACATAAAAATGTTAAGTTGTGTCATGGGCCTGGACCAACTCCCCATGAAGAGGATGCACTGCAGTGTGTGCTAGTAAAAAATTAAAATAATAATTTTTTTTTGGTGAGGCAAATATAGGTACATTTAATGTCTTATAAATTATAAGTACTTCATACACATTAAATACATGCATAGGATCACAAAATTTAGAAATTCTGACATACAAGAAAATATTACTTCCTTCTGAGAGAAAAGGACAAGTCAGTTAAAGTAATTACAAGGAAAGAGAAAATGGAATTGTA
>NW_004524628.1:11482544-11499798 GCF_000260255.1 Octodon degus
GTTCTGGGCCTGCGCTCTGGGTCTATTCAGGATCCCGTGGGTGCAGTCGTCTCACTCACTGGCGGGCCTGTGCTCTGGGCCTATTCAGGATCCTGCCGGGCCCCAGGTCATCTTACTCACTCGCCGACCTGCGCTCTGGGTCTGTTCAGGATCCTGAGGGCCCCAGGTTGTCTCCAGTTTTCATTCTTTCATACGTTGACATTGTACTTGATAGACACTTAGAGGAAAACAAATTAAATTAGTTGACTCTAAACATGGAATTTGTTTTCTGTTAACATACGATTTCCTTAGTTTACTATGAATTTGGTTTCCCTTATTTACTTTTGCTTTATTTACTTTTATTGTTCTTCCGTGTGAGGGGCCAGGCCAAGTGCCCTGTGTTGAGCTGCTCATCTCCTTCTTTGGGCTTCCGGCGTCTCTACCCGGGCTGAGGCGTCAGCGGATTGAACCTTCTGCAGGACAAGACAGCCCTGAGGTGTTGCCAGGCTGGGGACAGAGCGTGAGAACTCGCTTCTTCTCCGTGAAGTTGCAACTGCATCTCTTTGCAGCACATCCAACCCTTAATAATTTGGGATTAAGTTGTGGCGTGAGCTGGAAGCCCCAGCATGGTTGTGTGCGTTCACTGCGGAGGGACACTCAGGGCATGAAATGGAGCACCTCGCACCCCTCACCATCTGCCACCTGACCCCCGACCGCCGTGTGTGTCCCCAACCATCCCATGCTCTGGATGTAGCTTTTCTATTGAATTTTATGGAAATGTTTTTCTTGCTTTTGTTTATAACTATGCCAGCAATATGTAAATATTATGCAAAGTAAGTTCTTTTGCCTGTTTTGAAACTTATGTGGACTCATAACCGAAGGCATCTTTTTATATTGTTCTTTTCAACAATGTTTTATTTGTGAGTTTTCTCCCTGTGTTTTAGGTTACTGGCTCCTATCGCTCTGTGGTGTCCCATGGTCACTTCACTATGACATGTTCCATCTTTTATAGGTGAATATTGGGTTTTCCAGATATGACTGTTATGAGCCCTGTTACAGCGTACTGGTTACTTTCTAATTGCTGGGACAAACTACCTGACACCCAAAGTTGAAGGAAAAAATGTTCATTTGGCTTAGAGTAAGTAGAGGCTTTGGCTCACAGCTGGCTGGCTCCAAGGCAGGGTGGCCTGGCAGGGGGACAGTGGAGAGGAGAATGTCAGAGTTGAGGCAGAAGGAACAAATTCAGGAGTGAGTGCCCCCAAGAAAGCACACAGGGCAGCATCGGCAGCGCCACAGCAGTGGGCACCCAGGCAGAGCGGGAGTTACCGCATCTTCATTGCTGAACTCCTATGCAGGTTGTTGTCACGCATTTACATTCCCGTGTAATGCCACAGCCAGCACACGTGTGCTTCTGTGCCAAGTCATGGTTACACAGCTGTGTCCTGCTGTGTGCCTGCACTAGACAGTTCAGTTTTGTCCTCAGAGCTGTCCAGGTGAGTCCTTGTGTGCCCTGAGCGATGGGCACTTTGGAGCAGTACCCACAGCCCATCCCCTCAGGGCCTGCCGTTGTGCAAATATACTATTTCATATGTCCCAGGGCATAAGCACCTCCTCGAGTTGTAGTTAACAAGTCGAGAACCATGTGAGTTTTTTCATGTGAGAAGTTTTATCCAAAGGCAACATCAGAGCCTGGTGTATCACACTCAGGCCTGCACTGTGTGCGGAGCGAGGGCTTCAACCCAGAGGGTGAGATCTGTGGCCCTGCCGGCCGGCCGCTATTCCTCGCGGCATTCCATGTACAGCTCTCGGTGTCCTTCTGGTCACGCACTATTTGTAGGTGTCAGCCGTACGCAGCAGTCGATTCTGCTGGTCAGACGTAGCCTAGCGTCCCCGCTGCACTGCCAGCCAAGGCATCTGCTGATTAACGTCCCAGGAAGAGGAGGGGCTTGTGGCCTGGTACACGGCACACGGCACGCTCAGGTGTTTGGCCACGCTCCCAAACGTCTCACCAAGGTCAGCATCCCACAAGGGACAGTGCCCAATGTGCCACTCGTGAGCCTTTTCATGCATTACAGGTCGTCACACTGTCTGCAGCTTTGCCCGCTGGCTGGACCTGCCGTTCCGGTTTCACACCAGAGTACTTCCTACTGGGTGGACAGTGACTGCTATGCACAGAGGGACTGTGCCAATGGCTAGGCCGTCACTGTAGCAGATGGCGGGCGGGTGTACTTTTCCTTTTGTATAGGGACTAGGAGCTCATCCTCCCAGACCAGATCCTGGGCTGTGTACATCAAGGATCAGAAAAGCGTTACCAGGTTCACCCACGTACACCTGTGACTGGTGCACCGTCCTGAGAAGGAGTATGTTTAGAGCTTATCAATCAGCATAGGGAATTATTCTTGTTTTACCTGTTCAGATAACACCCACGAATCTGACAGACAAGCCACGTCCCTGGACCTTGTCTTTATTCACAGCTGCCCCCAGGCCAGCAAAGCTTCCTACAGGCTGTGCACAGCAGCCCCCAAATCTGCACGGCAATCAGAGGTGGGCACAAACCATCAAAACAATGAAACAGTGACACAGAGTGTGGCTTGGCCCAGGTGGCCGGGTCATAGACCTCTAGGCCATGACACAACGTGAAGCTACACAGTCAGCCTTGTGACACCACCCGGAAGGTCCACTGCCTGCATCTAAGTGGAGGCAAATTGGCCCCGTCATGGTCGGGGTGAGACTTTAAGGTCCTTTGTCAAGACGCGTGTGGCTGCTTACAGGCCACACAGGAGGCTCTGTGCAGGGCCTGTTACTCCTGTTTCTTCCTATTTTAAAGTCTGTCCCATCACTTCATGGCAACCAGAGAGTAGATACAGGTGTGTGGCTTGGCTGTGCTCAGATACAGCTTTTACCACGTGAATCTGTAAGTGGAATTGGAGCTGAGCACCATGTCCACCCCCAGGATATATTTAGGAAGTGGGAAAACAGAAACGTCAGGATATGGTACGGAGCCTTCAACAATTTAGAGCGCTTACTGCCCAGGCCCCAGAGCCTGGTTTAGCTCTGGCAACAGCAAGGCCCTGTGGCTTGTTCCAAGCTGCCTGGGTCCTCTCTGTTGGGTCATGGTGGTGTGAAGCCCGAGTACCAGCATCTCACAGCCTCCTTGGGCTGCAGCTTAAGTCCAGCCTCAGTGTCTATGTCCCTGGGAGGCCCCTGATCTCCCAGGACCAGGCACCAGCCCTTTTCACCTTAGCACCATGCTGAGAGCCCTAGTTTCCCGTCAGGGCTATCCCTTTTGTGCCTCTGCTTGAGCTTGTGTTTGTCAGGACTTTCATGCCAGCACACCCCTCTGGGGTGCTCTAGGCCATCAGCCAGCAAGTGTATCCAAATCTGGTGCCAGTAATCTTTTGCGGCTGTATAGCCTGTCTATGGGGTCGGTCCCACTCGGCCGGGCGCCACTCAGCTTTTGCTTCACGTGTTTCACTAGTCCCTGTAACCCCGTGGCCGAATCGGTATGGCAGAGGCGGGCTGTCATTTGGTTCTCTCACCCAACTCTGTGAGTGAGGGGCCCCTCTATTGCCACCTTAGCCAGGCAGAAACACCAGAGGACTTTCCTGCAAATAGAAGTCTGTGCGTTGGGAGGGGCAGCACTTCCTGTGCCCCACAACATAGCTCTGGGGCGCCCAGCCAGCCATTGCTTTAGGTCCTCCTCGCCCTTACACTGGCACTGCTTGTGCCTCTTGCCACCACTGCTGTCTTCCCCGCAGCTGGTCCAGCAGTAAGGGCTGGCAGTCCTTGGGGTGCTGGCCCAGCACTGGCAGGAGGTGGTGGTGGGGTGCTCCTGTGCTCGTGGCCACTGCACTCTTGTGCCCCTACCCTCGCACAACACTGTGCTCCTGCACACCCTGCTTGCATCCTACTTGTCATTCTTGTCTTGGTGGACTGTGGAAAGGGACTCTGCTTGGAGTTGGTTGCTCTCCTGGACTTCTTGCACTTCTGCTTCTCAGACTTGTTGGGTTTCTTCCCCTTGAGTCCTCCTATCAGAGCTGGCCTCTCAAGCTGCTCTGAAGGTGGTTACAGGTAACAGAGGCGAGGCAGGAGAGGCATGTCAGCACCTCTTTTCTGGGACTCTCGCTTCCCGTATGACATTGTTTCCATGGAAGCCAAGGAGGAGACACCCACTGTTTCCTGATCCTGCCAACCACACCACTGTCAGGCTTGCAGAGGCTGAAGGAGTAAATTCAGATGCAAGGTCCCCAAAGAAAGCACAGAGGGGCAGACAGCAGCCCTGCAGCAGCAGGCAGCTATTCGGAGCAGAAGCCACATGCATCCTTACTGGTTCACTCTCACACAGGTTGTTATCACGTATTTACATTCCTGTGTGGTGTCAGAGCCAGCATGTAGCTGTTTAAATGTGCTACGCCGTGGTTACCCAACTGGATCCCACTGTGATCTGCACTGTGCAGCTGGCTCATGTCCTCAGAGCATCCTCACCCACCTGAGCTTTGGGAACTTTGAAGTAGCACCCCAGAAACAGCCCATGGCAAGCCAGACAGGCAGAAGACAGCAAGTGGCAAGTCAGCAGTGGCAACAGCAGTGCTGTTGTGCTTGTGTTGCAGCTACTTGGCCTACTGGCTTAGGGCGGGTGCCAAGCCCACCAGCAGGCTAGGTTAGTGATCACAGAGCCTTGATCCAGCATCACACACTCCAGATCCCTCGGCCTCTGGCAAAGCCCCACCACGACCGCACGAGGCCTGGGGGACAGGTAGATACTACCAGGATGAGCGGTGCAGACTCTTGTCACATCTGCAAGCACACACGTGCAAGCTCTTTGGGATTCATTTCTCAGAGTAAAGTCCATGGGCCCTGTGGCTGGGGGGCTTGAGTGTCTCTCACAGAGCTTCGTGTGCTGGAGGTTTCTGGGTGTGGGGGGCCTCTGAGAGGTGTAGTCTTGCTGAAGGTTCTGGGTTTTTGTGGGCCCCTCCCTGCGAGGGGATCATTACGGGTCTAGTGGAGCCGTGAATGTGTCGTCCTAGAGGGAGTCCGCTGCTGCCTCTGCGCCACCCCTCCTGCCAGGGCCATTTCTCCTCCTGCTCTCCCCTTGCTGGATGGGCTTGGTGAGCTCGCCCCCACCCTCTGACCGCCAATGGGAAGACTAGTTTCTGAGCATCCTTTCTGTTCTGCAGAGGCAAAGTGTTTTCCTCTGCTAGTGAGATCCTGCCCAGGAGCTGGAGCTCTGTAGTGGGTTGGGGAGGGCAAGTCCTGCTTATTTGCTCTTCCTTTTTAAGATAGCCTGGCTGTGCTACTCACTTGCATTTGGCTCTGGACTCCGGGCTGGCTCGATTTCCATCAGAACTTTCTTGGTTCTGGACTTCTGCTGAAGAAACCGTGCCATGTGCACGTCAGTGACAGCTACCTCAGTGCGCATTCGCCTTCGCTTAGTCCTGGGGGCCGACAGTGAGCCAGAACCCCAAGGAGCCATCTGGGTCAAGGGCCCCCACCAGGGTCTGGGTCTGCGCAGGCGGTGCGGGGCCAACCTCTCCACGTGCCCACATCCTCGCCCATGAAGAGTAAGCAAGCGCCACCTAGCCAGGCAGGGGCGGCTTCCTGCTGAGGCACTGAGGTCCCATTACAAGAACCACAACGTCAAGGAGGACAGGGAGCCATTTCTTGCCATCTGCCTGCGGCCAGTGGGGCTGCGAGTGGGCGTGTTCGGACCGCTGGGAGCACAGCCCGGAAGCTGCGCTGTGGGCCTGGCTGTGCCTCATGTGTACCACGTGCCCCCAGTCGGCTGCAGCGGAGCTGCTGTGAAAGCAAAACTTGGCATCACGGCTGGGCCTCAGAGGTGCCCGTGAGTGTCCCTCAGCTGGCCTGGGCAGAGTTCACAGTCACAGCGCACAGCAGGGGATCTGCAAGGGAACCAAAAAGCACAGGGGCAGCCGAAGTAAAACCTGAAGTGCAGAACGGATTTGCACATCGAGAGCCTTGGGAGACCAAAGGACTCTTCCTGGGGTGTGGGGGGAGATCTTTTATGGTTAATTTAATTTAACGTGGCTTTATTAGTGCGGGTTTGCAGCATAGACGTTCACATTCGGTTTAGGGAGAAAGCACAGCACTGAGCGCATCTGCAGTCTGCAGAACCCTTCCGTCCTCCGCTCCGTCTCTAGGCGTGCAGTGATTGCGTTCGTGGGCAGCTGGTGCGGTCCCCGCTACAGCACCTCGGGATTCCCTCCCCTCGTCCCCTCCCCAGCCTCCTTCCCGTTGCAGAAGGTCCATCTTCAGCTCCCCACCAGGCCTGCTCTGTGCTCCATGCCTCCTTCTATGGTGCCCCTGTGTGTGACAGAGAAGCAGCAGATAGTTTTAGTCCTACGTGTCCGATTTGTTTCACTCAACGCTATATTTTCACGTTGTTTCCATTTCTCTACAGATGACTCAAGCTTGCCCTTCTCTACAGCCAAGCGGTGCTCCACTGCATATAAATGTCACATAGCCTACCCGTTTGTCGATGGACAGATAGGCTACTGTCAAGTCAAGCTGTGATGCAGTGTGTTGTCACAAATGCTTGTAGGCCTTCATCACTGTAACACAATGTCTAACTCTTTTGGACAGTTGCTCAGAAGGGAAGTGTCTGGGTCGAATGGAATTCCTACTTTTGGTTTCTCAAAGGATCTCCTACTGTCATACTGGTTTACGGTGTCTGTACTAGAGTACACCCCACCTCCCTGTAGCAGGCTTGCTTCACCTGCAGCCTCCCAGCATTTGCTGTCACTCAATTTCTTGCGGATGCCACTCTTTCTTGGGTAGGGTGGAATCTTATGTGGTTCTCCGTGTATTCATCTAATGGTCGGAGATGCTGAGCCTTCCTTCAGGTGTTTATTGCCATTTGGGCTTCTTGTAAGAAGTGCCTATTCGGGTGGCCCTTTTTTATTGAGTCTTTTATCTTGGGGATCTAATTTTTTAAGTTCCTTGTATAGTCCAGATATTAATCCTGTCAGAGGTGTAGCTGGCAAAGCATTTTTACCACTCTGTGGGTTTTCTCTTCACTGTTCGTTGTTTCCTTTGCTTCCAGAAACTTTGAAAATTTTCCATGATCCCTTTGTTGACTCTCACTGGCGTTTCCTGCTCGATGGGAAGGCTTTCTGTAAGACAGGGGCAGCGTGTGCAGTTCAGGCTTCTTTGTTCCTGGTGGGAACAGGCAGGACCCAGCCAATCTGTTGGCTGGAGACAGACACAGCAGTTCAGGGTGGCTACAAATTCTGCAAATTCATTCAAATGTCCAGGCTGGAGACGAAGGGGATCTCTCCTGGTCCAGGAGGGCTGCAGAAGTCCAGAAAGTTGCCTCGTTTGGTACCCGGGGTCCGTGTTGAGTCCGGCCAGGGGCGCTGCCGTTCACCACAGGATTGTCATGCTCTCTGCCTCTTCATATTACCAACGCACCACAGCGCTTCTTGGCAGGGCAGTGGTCAGAGAGGCAGACCCTTGCCACTCGTGTGCACCCCAATGAGCCCCGCGGCAGCAACACTTCACTCACACCTGAAACGACAGACTCAACTGTCCAGTGAAGTGCAGACATGTGCAGGTCCCGGGTGCACATCGCGGGTGGGTGCGGCCCACCGACCTGGAGCAAGGAGGACTTGTCTGTGTGCTTCCTCTCACAGACAGGGCGAGGAGCAGACGGCCAGTCAGCGCTCTCACCAGGGTAGGAACGCGCCGGGCCTGCAGCTGTGGCTGGCGGCTGGACATCCTGCTGGAAAACTGACTCAGTCCTCCTGTCCCAGGAGAGGGACGTGATTCCCCATGGAGCTCTGTTTCTGTCCTTGGAGAGGTCTGTTTTCCCTGGCTGTGACCTCGAGGTGTCCCTGTCTCAGTGGCTTTCTCGTCACAGAGACGCAACAACCAGCATGCACCTGTAAGGGGGAGAACCTTATTCGGCTCGCAGTTTGAGGAGGTTCTGGTTTTAGTCTGCTGGCTCCAAGTCAGGGTGGCGTGCAGAGGGGCTGGCAGAGGGGAGACAGCTTGTGGCAGGGCAGCAGAAGCTGAGAGGGACCCAGGGCGGAGGAGGGAGGCAGGCCCACACAGGCCACGCCCCGAGAGCACCTGCTCCCGCCGGCTTCACCTCCCACCCTCACAGTTGGCTACGAGCTCATCACTGGATCAGTCACTCCCCGGAATCCCAGTCAGGAGTACACGGGGCTCTGTGGGAAGATCGGGGCCTAACCCCTATCAAGCTTGCTGTCACCTTTTTGGGAAAGTGTGAGCGGGTGCTGGCATATAGGTGCTCCAAGCAGACTCTCCCACCTGCAGCCTACCTGGGGAATTAGTGGCCCCAATGTGTTTCCACACATGGTATGGCACTCCTCCTGCCTGGTGCCCTCACTTGGGTGTGGTGGGCACGTTCCCCTGGACAGCTTCGCCAACAGAAGTTCTGGGAGTTGGAGGTGCACCTGGATTCATCCCCATCATAGGCCAGAGTCTGCTCTGGAGCTTGCCTGCTCTGCAGGCGCATGCTGGACGTGGATCCTGAGAGCCCCTGGGGCCCGGCTGAGGCCCTCACAGGCACCGACTGGATTCTTCCTGAAGGTTTGCAAAAATAAGCTTACGGATACTCCGTTTGGTGGCTGTGCGAGTCCAGGTTTTACTGTGGTGCCCTGGCCTTGGTGTTTTCAACAAGCCTGGGAATGTTTTTCTAGCTGGAGAATTTGGAGATAAGAAACTTATTTTCGAGCCAGCAAGTCTCAGTCTTTATTTACCATCTGAATTCTTGCAGACACAGCCAGTTCTTTTTAAAATCCATTCCGTTCTTGCAGGGCTCAGTCACACACAGCCGAAGGACATCAGCCACCGCTACTGCTGTCCTTGTTTCCTGGACACCTGCCCTCCCCGCGACAGGGTCCCCAGGCCCCCAGGCCCCCAGGCCTGTGCTCTGCTGGTGAGGGATCAGGAGTCAGAGTTTCACCAACTAATTCCTCCAGCTGTTCCAGCCCACACTTACCACCTACAACACAAAGCAATCACACACACACACACACGCATGCACGCATGCACACACACATGCACACACACACGCACACATGCACACACATGCATGCACACACATACACACACATGCATGCACACATATACACACCCTCTGCCCCTACAACCACTTTCTCTGGCACTGGGTGCTGGCTGTAGAGCAGCTTCCTCGGCCTCAGTGGCTCGCGCTGATCACTTAACCTGGTTCGGGAGCCCTGCGGCTAGCCGTGCACTGGCTTGGGCCAGGCCTGGCTGCTCCCGTTGGGCTCCTCTGTGCATCTGCAGGGCCCGTGCTGCCAAAGCTGGGCTGCACATGTGTCCTATCTCCCTCGTCCCTAGAGGGCTGGCCCAGACCTGTCCTTCCCAAGGCAACCCGCTAAGTATAGGAGTGGATGCTCCAAATGGGAAGGTCGTCTGCTCAGGCACACTGTCACCCCAGGAGCCTATAGGACTGAGATACGGTGCTGGCCTCCAGGCTCCACACCAGCAGGTCCCGGTGTAAACATTCAATCTCGAGAAGCTTTTACTTCTAACTTTTTTCTTGCTATAAAGCAATTAATTGGACACCTTGGGTAAAAGACACATAGAATTTAAAACTGAAAGTGAGTACCCGCCTCACCGCTTGCCTGGCTCTACTTGGTTGGCCCGGGAGGGGCCCTATCCTCCACGTTGTGACTCCTTGGAGCATGCGATGTGTCACCACATGATTTCCCTGAGAGTTTTGCATCGAGTGTGCAGGTCTCTAAGCAAAGCGCCATTGGGTTTTGGTTGTGTCTTGGTGTGGGGCAGGGGACGTGGCATTGCGTGTCTCCTGTCGTGTCTTGTGTGGTCTGTTCTCCTTTTAGTTTCGGTGGTCACTTCCGCATGCAGGGCCACGGTGGGATTCATCTCAGCTCTATGTCACCCTGCTTGGTGGCTCGGCCACCCTTTCCTTGCTCTGTCTAGGGACTCTTGAGTGTCTCACACGTGTGCAGACAGGTGATGTCACTGTGCTTGCTCCTGTGTGCCACGCATGGGGTGGCGTGCAGTGCCCTGGGCCACGTGTGGTGGGGAGCGGTGCTGCACTGTGTCCCTGCAGGTGTCACCAGCCCGTCTGGGGCCACTTTGGGTTCGGTTGCTGTTTCCTGGGCGCTCTTTGCATGTGCTCTCTGGCCGCATGTGCGGCTGCCGTGTGGACTTCCCGGGGGGGATGTAGGCCACCTTTCTGGGGACTCCTCTCTCCTTCCTGGCTTCTAGGTTTCCTTCACAGACATCAGGTGCTGGCACATGCATCCCCTCCAGCCACGTGTCCCAGAGATCTCATCTTCTCACCTTTTTATAATGTTCTCTTAACAAAATGTGTTGAATTCTACAGTGGTCAGATTTATCAGTCTCTTTGGAATTTATCCAAGGAATTCTCACATAATTACAAAGGTATCTTGCTGTCCCTTTTTCTGAAAGTTGAGTCCTTTTATATTACACTTTCCATCCTTGATTTACGCAGAATTAGTTTGTGCTTGTGGTGGGAGCCGGATCCCGTTTCACCCTCTAGCATGGCAGCCCAGCCCTGGGATCACATGCACCTGTTTCCGAGGTCCTGCGGCTCTGCTGTGGGCCACATTCCCTGACAAGTGGGCTGGCCAGATGTGAGCCCGGTGAGCTGCCCTTTCCTATGGCCCCCTTCCAAACCATGCTGCACTTACAGGGGCTTTTGTGTGTGCAAATATAGTCATGCCTTTTGTTTAAAATTCACAGTGGGTTCTGGTGGCCCTCATGTGTCCATTCAAGTTGCTGAAGTACTCCTCGGGGCCCTCCATGGTCCAGGTCATCGCTGGTTCCCAGGCTGGGGGCACATCCTGCCCCATGTCCCGCTGTTCTTTGGAGGTGACAAGCCTGCGGGCCTTTCCTGGAGATGTCTCCCATGCCCTTCCTTCCTGTCCCTCTGTTCCCACACCAGCACTGTCCTCTCCCTGCCATGACAGGATGCCTCCTGACCTGCATCAGGAGCCTCAGAAGGTCTCAGACTGAACATGGACAAAAGCAGCTTGAGTCACAGGGGCTTATTCTTCTCACAAAGTGAGAAACCCCCATTGACCGGCCCAGAGCGGGTCCATGGTTGGCTTGCCAGGGCAAGCGGCTCTGTGGTCCTTGTGGCCTCACGGTCACAGCATGGCTGCAGAGTCCTAAGCTCAAAGGCAGTGTGTGTGTGTGTGTGTGTGTGTTGAGCTGTTGGGGGCAGCTGAGCTGGAAATTGGTCACATGTGGGAGGACAGGACGAGGTCACAGTGCTGAAAGCAGTCAAGCTGCCTCAGCCTAGAGAAAAGTGTCCTGCCCGCACAGTTTCCGCTATTAGTTGATAGGCAACCTTGTGTTTCCTGACACAAAGGTGCAAATAAAGGCCCCTACCACTGTTGTTCGGGGCCTCTGCCCCTCAGCAGACAGGCCTCCACCTGACCCCGCTCTTGTCTCTTGTCTGATTTTTCCTCCTTCCTGCCACCATTTCTCCCTGGGTGCACCGAGAGACCAATGAACCCCTGCAGGGAACCCTTTCTCTTTCCTATTGTCCTCTTCTTTTCCAGCAGAAAAGTATCTCAGAGATCAGCCGGGTGACACTGTCCTCTTGGTCACTGTCCCAGAGTTGTGCGCACCTAGCCCACAGGGAAGGTGCTGGACGCAGGGCGGGGCTGGTTGGAGCTCCTTGCTTCTGCTCCTGGAGACCAGAGGCCTGCCTAGCGCTGCTCCCTGGGAGGAAGGTGCGCCCTCGACACTGGCTGCAGGGCGGCCAAACCCACGTGAACTTATAGTCTCTTGTAAAATTGAAGGCAGCTGATGAGCAAGAACTTGAAAAAGGGATTCAGCGTCTCAGTGGTGACGGCCACGCTCGGCGTTCAGTGGGGCAGGGAGCGAGGGCACATGGCTCCACGTGGCAGGCGTCCTGTCCTGCAGGCTGGGTCCCCCTCAGAAGTCCCCCGGAGTGAGAGCCCTCCGTCCTCGGTCACCCACACAGGTACTTCTCCGCCAATAGCAATGAGAAAAATTGGTTAAAAATAATTCAGCGCCCCCAGGCCTCTGCACTGTGCCGCCTCGGTTACGGGAAACCCCATTCCAGTAAGTTAGCTTTAAAAATTAATCACAAAATCAATCCTAGGGCACAGCCTGTATCTTTCTCTACTTGGTAATTAATAGATGAAATTTTTAAAAGGCTTTGCTCTCTCAGGGTTGAAGCACAGAGTTAATTGTCAAGCAAATGGCGAGGACGTGCCGTGCCGGCGGAGTTACTGCCAGTGCGCGTGCCTCGTGAGGCGGCCCCGAAGCCTCCGAGCGCTTCTCGGCTCCGGTTCTGAGAGTGAATTCCAGCCCTAATTCCAGCACCAGCACTTCCACGTGTCCGTGCGCTGATACGAGCCAGAAAAGGAGGCCACAGGAAAGGCGAGCCGGCAGCCGCGCGGTGACTCGGGCCCCTCGCTGCCACCAGGGTGACGTGTCCAGAAGGTGCAGGACCACCCGCCCGTCAGAAGGGATTGAATTAACACGTGCACTTGGCATTTTTGTCACTCAAATTTTTAAAAATCTAGTTTTAAATGGCTACACGTCCACAGGAAGCCCCGCTCGCCTTCACCCAGATTTCCCACGGCCCCCACTGCCGAGGGTACAGACCCAGACCCGGACCAGAGCGCCGCCGTCTGCACGTGTGCGCCAGGTCCCGGGCACCCCTGCCACCAGACGCTCCACCTCACTGCTCACAGCCCGGTCCCCACTGGCCTCAGCTCTCGCCTGCCACCACCCCAGCACTGCTGCCTCCCCCGTCCCCTGCACATATTTCCCAGTGTCACAGTCATAGTTGGAGTCCTGCAAACCCCTCGGACCCCAGAAGCCGATGTGGTGTTGGTCTGCTGCCTGGCAAGGGAGGCGTGGCTTCCTCTCTAGGACATTTTTCAGCCTTTGTTTCTCATGATGCCTTCCCTGCCCAGTCCCGTTTCTCTGCACTTCAGGGACACAGGGATGGGAGCTGGCACCTGCGCTGTCTCCTCAGGCCCCAGAGGTGGCCCCCCTCCTGCCCTGGACTGTGCGTCCACGTCTCCATGTGCCGTGTCCGGTCGGAGAGGCTTACGTCTGGCTGTTGGCTTTTGATCTCCCAAACTTCCACTTCGCTTTCCTTTCTGCCTGCTGTTTCCTGTAGAGACCTTGTGGGATTCCACCAGGGTTTGCGCTTGCTCCCGGGGCATGTTTATGAGGGTCGCTCTGACACCCTACCACTGTGCCGACCTGTGTCACCTCTGTCCTGACGAGCCACCTGTCCATCCTCATGCATGGCTTTGGGTGTGGCAGCATTTTCAGTCCACGCCTGGGTGTTCTGAGCCCCAGAGCCTGCCTGGTCTTTTGAAGCAGTGCCCACCCAGATGAACAGGGTGTCTCCTACCCACTGTGCTGTGTGGTTCCTGGACACTGTGGGGGCCCCTCACTCCTGGAGGCAAAATCCTAACTCAGCTTTGCTGAGACCCCTGTCCTGGGAAGACATGGGACATGTTATCAGGGCGAGTGTGGGTTCCCGGCTCCCCACTCTGTCTCTATTAAGGAATCTGGTAGGGACGAGGGGTTTTGTCACATCAGCTGGGTCATGCCATTGTGGGTCCATGTTTTCCATCTCTAGACTTCCCTCTTCTCCACTGTGGGACAGACACGGCACTGTGCTGACGCATGCCTCCTTGCAACACATCCTTCAGCACAAGGCTGCAGACAAAACCATCCTGGATATTCCTGAGCCAAAGTGCTGAGCACTGGCAGGGGCTGTGGTGGCAAGTTATGGAGCTGGTGGTCACCTTGTTACAGCCAGCTGAATTGAACTAGTGTGGTGCTGGGTGCGGGAGGCCTACCTGGAGGTTACTGATAGCAGCATATGGAGCAGAACAGAAGAAGCTGCTGGTAAGCTGTCAGCGAAGCACTCTGGAGAAGCCGTTGGAGCTGTTGGAAGCTGCTGGCTCCCTGGGCTGTTCTGCTGGGGGACCTTGTCATGCCGGCCTTCCTGGTGAGCTTGGCTGGTCTCGCGGGAGGAGGAGCTCGGGACCTCGTCGTCTCTGAGGATGGCTCTGGTTCGTTTCAGGGAGCTCTGGTCCTCGTCAGGAGCCTGGTATCCTGGCTCTAGAGAAATATTACGCACTGCCCAGCCTCATGGGGAGGCTGTCATGTTGGCTGTCCTGGTGGGAACTCAGCCGTCCTCCTCACAGGAGGAGCTCGGGACCTCACTGCTGCTGGGGATGGCCGTGGTGCTTACTCTGAGCATCCCTTCCTGGCCCCAGTGTGGATCCCTCAGCCGCTGCACAGATCCTTCATCCCACTGGCACAGACCTCCTGGCTTCCACCGCTGACCTTCGGGCCTTCCAGCACAGATCCATGAAGTGGGCCTGCATGAGATGTTGTCGTAGGCTCTAGGCCTCCGGCTGGACTCGGGGAGGCCTCACTATGAGCTCTAGGATTCCAGCTGCGCTCCTGCAGGGAATTAGGATCAGGCCCTCAGCTGAAGCTCTGGTCTTTGGTGTAGACAGATTTCCTGCACTTCTTGTTTTGGTTCTTTGGGAGATTCCTCATAAGATGATACTGCAAAATGTGACCTGTGTTATATTGTTCCCCTTGCACAAGCCTCAAGCCATGATGTGGCTTCTATGTATTTTTTTCAGAAAATAAAAATAGAGCTGCTCCTCCGTGGAACGTGAATAGCCCCCTCGAGCTCACTGCTCCCCACAGCATAGTACAAGCATTCCACCTTCAGCAACTGTTTAATGAGTGTTCAGGCTGAGGGCTGAGATGCGCTACTCAGGCTTTTTTTGAGTACCGGGAATTGAACTTGGGGCCTTACAGTAGCCAGGCAGGCTCTGTGCCGCTGAGCTGTCGAGGCTTGTGACCCATCTTGTCTTTCGCCGGCTTGGTGTGTCTTGTGCATAGAGTCCCCTGATCCTCTTTGGCACGGTGTGCTGTGCGTGCCACGCCACAAGTGTCGCTGACTGCAGAGCACAGCACAGGGCCGTGGCTGTCTGTCCCGTGGGGCGCTGTGGCACTGCACGTCAGAGGGATGCAGATAAAGGCGGTCAGCAGGCTGGAGTCTCCCTGCCCCTTCCTGGTTCTGGATGCTGTGGTGTGCATACCGCGAGCGCTTCCTGGCTCAGCCTCCATCCCTTAGCCACAGCTCCTGGCCACTCTGTTCACGGCCACTGCGGAGATGGCTGCGAATGTACTTGAAATTCACTTCTCTGGGCCACTTTCAGAGAAAGTGTGAAAGAAGTGTGTTTTCCCAATAGCTCTGTGACACTTATTGGTGCTGGTCCTGCTGCTCTATAAGCTAAGGAGGCCCCTTATACCTGTAAGACAGCCCTGCTTGGCCCTCACGTTCCCTGCCCAGTGGGGCAGCTGCGGGTTTGTGAGGACTGGAGGAGACGAAGCAGGAAGACCCTGAGCCTATTCTCGGGGTGCATTCCCCCCAGATCCTGTCCACCAGAAGCCCTTGCGCCATCTTCCTCAGCATTCTTTCTCTATTACATTTAATCCTTTAACATACTAATGGAATGCTGTGATTACTCCAATTTTCTAAATGTCCTGGTAATTTTAATAAGTAACTCAGGCAGTTCTTCAACATAGCTCACGTGATGATTTCTAATGTGCTGTCCTGGTACATTAGACAAGCTGCTACGGGCTTTGACTCCACCAGCCGAGAACTGCAAATATTTCACAACTCAAAGGCAAAGAGTTGGGTAAGTGATAGGCTCATCTCTGATCTATGCTTCAGGTAAAGAGCTCTGGGCTGTGACATAGCAGAGTGGCAGTGGTAGTGCAGGCGCAGGAGCTGCCGCTGACAAACAGCTCCCCTTCCGGGCAACTCACATTCCTTGTACCTTAATCCACGGAGCCCTCCTGAGCCCCGCATCAGCTTCCAGGGTGACTGCAAGCGAAGGCTCCAGGCCACAGGGAGGCAACATAGACCTTTTGCTTGGGACTTTGGATTTTGAACACAGATATAAAGGTTCCTTTGCTTCTTAACCATAAGACCATTGTGTCAAAAACACTTGGCAGTCAGTCCTCAGTGCTGTCCAACATTCAGTCTGCTTTTACATTACCTGGTTGGGTTTTTCATTTCTGAAAGTTTGTTAGGTTGGGACCCAAGTGAGGGCCACGTTTTAGTGGCCTTCATTGCTCTTATTTTTTTCTCCATCAGTACTTCTGTGGAGGGAAATGGTAGCTTGTAAGGTTTGCAGTCTAGATTTTAACTTTGCTGCTATGGAACTTTTAATGCTTCTCGCTGTCCTGTACCTTTTGTAGATGGATCTAGATATTTGGTCAAATAGACAGAGTCCACCAAAAAATGTATTTACACTTCAAGAAAAGAAAAACAGTGTGGTGCTTCTTTAACAGATGGTGTTACACTCATACAGGGGAACCCAGAGGTCATCCTGTACCACAGAAAACCCACTACCCTGCCAGTGTTTAGGGCAGAAATTGCAGCCGCTCCAACAGCAGTCTCAGTGACCAAGGGCACCCGCCAGCACCTCACCATGCTGTGTCAGGAGGATCACAGCCACCACTCTGAGCTTCTCCCGCCCTTGTAGAGGCCCAAGGTCACTTGTCAGCCTTATGATGCTCAGTGAATTTATATGAAAGTAGTTATGCCGGCGTTTCTTTTCTTAAAGTGTGTGTGCATTGCCTGGCAGACTCTGGATATATAGATTTGTTTTGTTTTGTTTTCCGAGCATGCACTTCCAGGGGTGTCCTCTCAAGGGATGCCCACAGTGTCTGGCTGTCTCAGTCCTCAGGGACCTTCAGGGGCCATTGCTAGTCTTGGCCTGGACCCTCAAGGCACCAGCGCTGCACACCTCAGGACTCTGTTCTGCTTCACTTCTTGCTGGGGCAGTTCGGGAAGGGCGCCTCATCACGTCAGCCAGTCGGAAGCAGCCGGGTCTTCCACGCAGGTATTTAGTGCACTTGGACACTTAAGTGCCCAGTCTGTGGGGGACGCCTGGCAGCTGCCTGGTCCCCTTTGCACACGTTTACAGTGCTAACGTCATGAGTTGGGCCCCTCGCTGTGCTAAAGGCTGATGGAAGAGTCAAATGCTTTGTCTTTTAAGTCAGTGTGAGTGAAATCCTGGTTAATCACCTTGAATGGGCTTCAGTCCATTGTGCTTTTCTTTGCTGATGGCTCAGCTTTTCCACATGGGGCCAGTGGGTGTCGCGCGCGGCCTTGCCTGCAAGAACGACGCGACCACTGGTTGGTTTTCTGCGCAGCTCTTTATTGTTCTCTTGCATC
>NW_004524628.1:11499898-11522738 GCF_000260255.1 Octodon degus
GAGCATTTGGTAACAAATGGCTCAGGACTGTTCTGGGGTGTGTGTGTGTGTATGTGTGTGTGTGGTCCTGTGTACATGTTGTATATTCCAGTGTGTGTACACACATGGTCTGTGCGTGCACAATCCTCTGTGTGCATGCATAAATATTCCAAGTCATGTGTGTCATGCACTTTTGTCCTATAGGTGTGTGCTGTGTGTTCATGGGACAGAGTGACAGCCCTCTTCTGTCGCAGACTCCGCCCTGGAGGGAGGTGAGGTGGAGATGGGCTGGGCTCAGAGGCCAGGTCTACGTGATCCGGTTGTGGTGGGTTGCATCTCAGCTTTAGCAAAAGACAGAGCTCGGGGCCCCACACCCGGCTAACCTGTGTCTCAGGCCCCATGTCACCGTGTTTGTCTGCATCATGCGCCTCACAGGAGAGTGAAGCACTGGACTCTCATGGATTCAGCGTTCCTGAGCCTGCTCCAGGAAGAGCCTGAATCTCGTGGTGACTTGGCCAGGTCTGACGCTGCGGCTTCCGCTGAGTCGCCCAGCCTGGTGGTGTTGGCTGTAATGTTAGGGCCAGCTGGACAGCACTAACGGGTAAAAAGCATGAAGCATCTCACACATCTGGGGCCTCCAGGGTGTGCTCAGCTCCCTGCTGATGGGCTCAGACCTCTCTGAGTTACGCAGTGTCACCTAGACCCCGGTCCAGGGCCCTCCCCAGAGGCTCCTCAGCTTCAGCTGTGTCTGGGACCTGCTGGGTCTTGCAGGAAGGATGAAGTCTGCTCCAGCTCACTCATTCTCTGGGGACACAGGCCTGCGTGTTGTCACTGGCCAAGGAGCAGGAGGGGACTCAGGGCTCACCCTTCCCACAGATGTGGGAGGCTGGCACTGCTGGGAGCAGGCGGCCTCAGCTCCTCACTGGCTGGGCTCCTCCTGGGTGACAGACCTGGAGCCAGCTGTCCACATGCCCCAAGAGTGACTAGCCCCCCAAGTGGAGTGTGGCGCAGCCACACAAGGAGCCTGCCCTGCTCTGTCCCCGGACTCACGGACTCCTCAGGGGGAGCCAACCATTCATTCCTGGTAAGCCAGGAAGCCAGGGGAATGGCTTATTTTGCTTCTGTTTGAGGATTGATGGAAATACAGCACTGAATTACATTAAAAAGACTCACTGCTCACCCTGCTACAGCCTTGAACAAGGCTGAATAGGTGGTGCCTTTCTACAAAATGTCGCCCCACTTCCCACGTCATGCACATTGCCCCAGTCTCCTTGCAGAGAGGGATTCCCCCTCCTCTGCACATGAGGTCTCCTCCACAGCCTCCTGCTGTTGGGAGGTGAGCCCCCGCAGTCCCGTAGAGAGGGGAGAGGGAGGCACTGGCTCTGGAGTGACTGTGTGCAGCTTGGTGTCACATATTACCCGGGCTGCCAGACGCTGCTCAAGTACCAAGTTAGACTGCCGTAGAAGTGCTTGCTGCTCTCTGGAGCACTGGCGGAACAAGCTCCCTGCTTGCCGAGGTCTCACTGTGACACACCCTCCCAGGCCACGCCCACGGCGGCCACCCCTTCCGCCCTCACAGCACACGCTCCGGTTCTACCCACCCGAGAGACCAGCCCTTGGTGACGGCCACGGGCTGGCAGTCCTGCTGTGGTGCCATCGAGTGGCACCTCCTGGTGTCGAGGACTGTGCTGGTCGCTCCTGGCTGTGCCTCGGGACTATCCCAGTGCTTTCCCCTGCAAATGTGCTACACTGTCTCATTTCTTACCGCGCCTCATAGTGCGGTTGTAGGCCAGACACTGTGGAGAGCACACCTGCTGTGGACGGGAAGCATCCACCCCACAAAAATGCAGAATTCCCGTGTGGGAGCCCGGGTGGGTTCCGTAGAGGCACAGCAGAGGCACCCCCTTGGATGGGGTCCCTGTTGAAGTTGCATGAAAAGGAAAGGGCTCCAGGAGCCGGCTGAGAGCAGTAGCTGCACTGGCGTTGGCGGAGTCGCCTGCACCGTGACTCCGCCCTGTCCTGTCCGTCTCACACCAGCCATGAAGGTGTTCAAAGATAAGTGCAGGCTGATGTGTTCTACTTTTGTATTTTCTTTATTACCGTGTGTTATATTGCAGTACTGTAATGATTTTTAACGAATATTTTGGGGTTGTTGAACAAATCCTCTGAGTTTCCATTGTTTTTTATGGGGAATAGATACTGTGGATCTTGAGCCTGTTTCTCGAGTGAATTATGCTCTCGGGCCAAGGTTCTGTGTATTTGTGCTCCCGCCTGCCTCGCTGCTCCTGCTCCTGCCTACCCTGCATCGGCTGCTTCTCCACCAGAACGCGCGCCATGCCACACAGCCTTGGAGCCAGCCCACTGTGGACCGAACCTCTAGGAACTGAGCTAAGATGCGCTTCTCCTCCATTAACCCATAGGTGTCAGGTATCACGTGCCGGCAACAGGAAAGAGGCTAAGACAGAGGAGGGCAGAGACCACGGCACAGGAGACAGAGACGAGACCTGGTGTCCAGGACAGTGGGCGACCGCAGCTCACGGTCGCTGCTGCGTTCTCACAGAGAACTTGCAGAGCGGGGCTCAAAGGCTACACACGGAAGGGACTGGGGAGACCAGGCAGCTTAGCTAAGGGCCTGTATCGCTCTGTGCACTCCGTGCGTGCCTGCAGAAACACCGGCTTGGGCCCAGGAGCGCGCACAATTAGTTCACATTAATCAAAGATAAAATCTCAACGTTGAAATTGACTGTAAAGTAGTGACAGTTTTCTGCTCTCATGGATGGGGCACAGTGGCAGGAGACACTTATGGGAAAAAGCAGAGAAGAGAAGCTCAGCCCAGCTGTGGCCCTGCAGCTGCACCCCATCGGTCTTTCCACCCAGGGTCGCCACACGGGGGCTGCTCCACCTTTAAACCTATCTTCTTGTCAGCGTGGCTGCCCACCCGCACTTCCACATCAGCGTTTGAAACATCTCACACACAAAAAAGCTTTTGAAACTGGACGCGTGACGGGTGGCTGCAGCTTGCGTCCCAATGGCTGTACTTCTGTGTCTTCACCCTCCCTTCTGCGCCCTGGGGCTTTCAGGGTGTGCCCCGTTCACGGTGGTGGAATCCTGCCCCCTGCCTGGAAGAGAGGGCTGCCTCAGGAACTGCAGCAAGGGGTGCACGAGGGGGTGTGGACGTGTGCGGCTGTCACCCGGCAGGCGCCAGGAGCGGGCTCAGGACTTTCAGGGTCAAGGCTGGGACAACCTGAGTGACAGGATGAAGGGCACTCGCGTGGGTACCACAGGCCCAGGCCAACATAAATTTGGGAGGAGTGAATGGGCAGAGGAATGCCCTACCCACAGGGATGCTGTGTCCGCCAGCGCCGTCTGCAGGAGGGGCAGGGAGGGGGAAGGAGACACTTCACCTCTGCTGCCTCTCCCCAAACTGACTGCCCCATGAGCAAAATGTGATAACCCCAACCCGCAAGGAGCTGGGCCAGTGCTTCCCCAAGCCGTCAGGGCCAGTGGCTGAGGAATGAGGAAGGCCTGAGACACCACTGCAGCCAGCAAGAAGCTCAGGGGACAGGGGCACTCGATGACTGGGACGGAGGAAAGGATGCTGGCTGAGGCAGTCTGCCATGCGTTGTCTCTGTAATACTGTGTCACATCGGTTGATCGTGGTGGGTGTGTAAGATGCTGATGATGGGGAACCTGGGTGTGGTGTGTGGAGGCCTCTTCACTATCATCACAGCTTTTCTAGAAACCTGTAACTATTCTTGAAAATGAGATCTATTATTAAAAATACAGCTCCCCTTCTAGCACAAGGCAGAAATATTGCTGTCTTCTGTCCCCACACTGGGGCCTCGGCCATCACCGGCCATCACTGGTTGGTTTGATCTCTTGAAAACAGCCAGAACAGGGACAGAAAGGCATTTCTCTCATTTTACAGTACATGGTAAATCCTTTTATTCTACACAATAAAACAGTAGAGTACTGCTTTTTGGGATGAGTGAGAGGCCCTTGGGGTCATGCAAATCTTGAACAAACTGGCTTCAATGGTGCCAACTTAACTGGCCACTAATTTGCCAGTGGGGCCCCTTTGAGTGCAGGCTCCCAGCGCCAGAGGGCATGCTGCTCAGAAGGGGCTCAGAGCCTCGCTGTGGGGTAGACAGCACTGGAGGCGTCTACAGTGCAGGAGCAGTCTCAAGCAGCTGATGCAGCACAGGGAGGTGTGAGGAGCAGCACTTACGTAGGAGGCTAAGAGGTTGGACTCCACAGGAGAGCACACAGGCCGCTGGCGAAGGGTGCCAGCACAGGGGGCACCCAGAGCCTCAGCAGCTGGTGTCTGGGGCCTGCAGATGAGAGGAGCAGCCCTGGGCTTGTGCAGCAGGGCTCCCAGGGGAGTGTGCTGCAGGCTGGTGGGGAAAGCGCTGCAGGCCTCCCTCCTCCTCGCCCTGACCAGCAGGGAGACCCAGGGTGTGGAAGCTGGGCAACTGCAGCAGCAAGCAGGTAGAGAGGAGCACAGTGGCAGGCAAGGGGGTGCAGGGTGTGCCCCCGCGAGGGACGTCAGGAGCACCCAGGACTCCGATGACATGTTTCCTAAACTGACCCCGCAGCTAGAGGAGGACTCGCTCCGCCCCGCTCCTCTGTCTACCCTGGACTTCCTTCCCCACAAAGGTGGCGGGGGTCCTTCCAAGCTGGCTGAGTGCTCGTGTGCAATATCGGGTAGGGCTGTGATGGAAGGACAGGGACTGGGCAGGAGGGGCACTTCCTGACCATGCGGCTCTAGTACGCGGGACAGCCAGGGCTCTGCAGATGGTCAGGAGACAGAGGCCACTGGTGGCACACAGGTGACAGGGTGACAGGCCCACGAGTGCACTGAGGTAGTCTGCGTCGTGTCACATATGTCCCCAGGTAGGTGATGCTGAGGTGCACAAGCGTTTGCAAATGCTGCACATCAGTAAAGAGCGAGTGTGCAATTGCTTAAGGGAAACCAAGGAATCTAAAAGAGAAGAGCTGGCCAGGAGGCCTCTGGCAGGAAGGCGCCCCCAGCTGCCACCTGCGCCGCTCTGAAGGGTGCCTCTATCTTGTGAGGAGACAAATCCTCTCGACCAGGAAATGAAAGCGCTTGTGATGACCAATTACTATCCAGCACTGGGGAGGGATGCTCAAGTTGTAAGAACGTGTGTGACGGTGGCCGCAGTGTGTGCTGGAGCCAGGCTCGGGCTCCGGGGTGTGGGCCAGCAGCACTTCCCGCCCCTTTGGGGGCACTGCTTTCTGTGGCTGCTGCGACAGTTTACAGCAAATGGAGAGGCAGTAAGCAGCACACACTCCTCAGACTTGAGGTCTCCTGTGAAAGCAGGTGTTTGAAGGAAAGCACTCCCTTCAGAGACTCAGGGAAGGTTCCAGAACCCCTCTGGACACCACAGACGCCCTGGGGTAAGGCTACCTCGCTCCTCACTGCCACTCTGTCAAGTCTGGCCCAAGCCTTTCTCCTAAGATCCTTGCCGCCACCACGCGTAGTGCTACCCTCATGCCCGGCAGTCTTCTCTTCCTACCTCAGGATCCTCCTCGACACGCTCACAACGGCAAAGCTTCTCCCCACACAGGCTGCAGGCTTGGGCTCCTGGAGCCAGGGCAAAGGCTTATCTTTTGGGGGCCACTCACTCTTCAGCCTACTGTGGGGGTGACAGATGGGAGTAAAATAGACAAATAGAATCTCAGGCACAGGTCGAGGAGCACAGAGCCCCACGGAGCATGGCTCCCCGTCTCCCTGCAGCCCAACAGGGGAAAGTTCCTGTCCCAGGAGGCCGAGGCGTTGGGAGGAGCGCGGCCGAGCGTGGTGTGGAGCTAACAGTGCTGCTGCCCATGCCCTGGGCTCTGGGAGGCCACGCCTGGTGCCCCGTGTTCTGCCTGCACCAGACACCAGGTCTGCTGGGACTTCAGTCTGAGAAGGGAGTGGAGGCTGGTGGGCTGCAGAGCCAGTGCGCTGGCCTTAGGAGAAGGCAGGGCTCAGGCACTGAGCCACCCGGCTCAGCTTCCCCAGCCGGAGCCTGAGAGCTTTCCCTGCTCTGTGGTAAGATTTCTGGCAAACCAGGGAGGAGCCCAGGTATTTCCAACTAAGCCTGGGAAGACAGTGACCCTAGTACATCCATAACCCCAGGAGTATTTAAAAACAGCACAAAAATAAGGCAGAAATGAACTAAGTCCATAATGTTCCTAGTTTAGCAAGCTCTGAATACTGGCAAAGAAGGGTACGTGTCTGATGCTTAGCTTAATTTTTTTTTATAACTTGGGTCCATAAACTATTAAATATGCTTTTCTAAACTGGCTAGGGTCATTGAAAGTGATTGTGAGCACATAACGAAATTCACAAGCAGTTACAACAACTTGTCCTGCCCATTTGCAGCACACGCAGCTCGCCTTCCTGGGGCTGGAGCCTCCAGCCCTGACCCTCCGGAGCCCCTCTGCTCTTGGTCCCTCCCCTGGGAGAAGGAGCCACCCTCTCTCCCCCCCTTCTGCTCCACGGCTCGGGGGGTCCTCCTTTGATACAGGTCGCCCAAAGTGATCCCAGTTGACCTGGAGCTTACCCAGTCTCAGTGCAACTCATTCTTATTATATTAGGCATCCAGGTATATTGCTATTCTAATAGAGAATTGATTTTTATGGAACAGTATTTCACTGCAGTGCCTCATTTTCTATTTTTATTTCTTCAATGAAATTCTATTTTCATGCAGAAAAAGAATAAATATCTTTTCCCAGGAATATGGCATTTGCTTTTTTGTGTATTTTTGTGCCTATGTATTTCCTCCTCTGAAAATGAGCTCTGGGAAGATGTAGCTGAGAGCTATCGGACTTTTTCCAACGCGGGAGGGCGGGGCGCCCAGCAGCACAGGACCTGGGGGGCCGTGTGGCGCTCACTGAAGAAGCCAGGTCTGGGGCTGAGTCCACGTGCGCTGTGAGCGCTGTGAGACGGCACGTTGTCTTCTTCTGAGACAGGCTGGAGCCCTCACGCACATTTTCTTTGTCTTTTGAGGGTTCTGGGAGGTTTCTTGGCTGCTTGCTGCTGCTGTAAGACAATCCCAGCAACTGGGTACGTTATGGAGGAAGAGTGTTCCCCTTGCCGTTCAGCTGGCAGAGCCGAGAGCGGGGCGCTCACACCTGCGCGGCGCTGCTGAGGCCCCCGCTCAGGGGCCTCGGGAGGACATCAGGGCCGTGGAGCCAGCGCACCGCTCGGCTGCCCCTCCGCCTACAAAGCGGCCCCCAGGTCCTTAGCTACTCCTGCCCCCAAGACTCACCTCCAACTGTGAAGCTACAGTTACATGTCCAAGCTGCGCAGTTCTCGGGCCATGAGCAAACACAGCATGTTCTCGGGTCGCACAGAAAGGAAGGGTGAGATGCCGAGGGACAGATGCAGTCAGACCCCTCGCGGGGAGGTGAGGGCCTCTGCCCCTCCAGACAGGCGCACAGTCCCGAGTGTGGCAGCTGCACACCTGGGCCTGGGTCCGTGGCTCTGGGACAGCAGCTCCCTTCTGGCCCTAGCCCTCCCTGCACGATGGCAGTGACAACTCTAGGACTCTGTTCACCAAGTGGGTGTTGGGCTTTCTCGTTCAGGAGAGCAGGAGGATTCAGACATGGGTAGGAAGGTAATCCTGGGGTGAAGTTGCTAGAAATACAGAGGAAAACTCCTTGGAGCGCAAAGGCATGCTGGACAACACCCTGGGCATGGCATGGGCTCCACCAGGGCTGCAGGGACCCTGCAGGGTTGGCATCAAACCCTGCTGTCTGCTGCAGGCAGGAAAGCCAAGAATCCCCTCACTCCCCGCGTGGCCTGGGTCCCGAGTGGACCTGGGTCTGCCGAGTGATGCTACATGTGGTAGGTATGTCGGGCCCTGCAACCACGTCCTGGTTCCTGAGGATGGAAAGGTGCTGGGCTCTCATCTCCATGCTTCGCAGGGTGAGAGACGGAGTCTGCCTTCACGCAATAGCTGCTGGGCCATCCTGGGCACTCCAGGATGAATGTCGGGACTCTGGGGCTGCCCGTGTTGGCAATAAAGATGTCAGATCTGGGTGGACGTGACCCTGAGGACATTAGAGGCTGTGGTGCTGGGCACGGAGTGAGGCTGGCCGAGATGCGGCCAGCGCCTCACGTGGAATCCAGGCTCACAGATCGATGGCCACTTGGGAACATTTTACAAGGGCTTTTGTGCACAAAGCTGCTGATCTTGCTAGGAGGGGTGGTGAGGGCTTCACACTGCCCGTACATGGCTGTGGGCTGCAGTCCACAGGGGGCTACACAACTGGGACAGGCTGGCACTTTCTGGCTGGCCTCTTCTGGCCCTCTGTCTGTGTGCTTCTCCTTCTCGCCTCCTGGGTGTTTTCCCATTGGGCCCCCCACACCCACCCTATACCAGTGAGAGGAGGAGCTTCTGGGGATGCCCCTTGGTCAGTCTCCGGGGCAGTGTGCCTGTTTTCCAGCCTGCAGTAGTCCTGCCTGGTGCTCGGGCCTGTGACCTTTGACCCCACCAGTGCCCACTGATGCCCACCCTCCCAAGGTCACTCTGGTTCATCTTAGCTGGAACTGGTGCACCTTGTGTGACCATTAAGAATCATGATAAAATCCAAAACAAAGCAAAAGTAAACCAGCCATTAAAATAAACATGAATATGGAGACCACAGGCTACTCACTGTAGGAAAGAGAATCTCTTCTAGGAAATTCACTCTGCAGGAATCTTTTAAAATCAATTAAAACCCACGGCAGCAGTAGGAACACAGGCAACGTGGCAGGAATCTGGGCAACGCAGCATGAAGGAAACGCTTGCTCCTGAGTGTTCCCTGGACAAGGGGCGCGTGCTGGCGTGTCAGGCTGCGAGGCGCCCTGTGCGTGGCCAGGCACAGATCCCTCCCCGTGCCCACAGGCCTTACACCAACACTGCGTGTGCTCCGGCCTTGGGCCTGCTGATGCCTAATGCCCCACGAGGAGCCCACGAGACTGGGTACACCCAGCAGGGGACCCAGGCCTCGGCCAGCAGCAGACTCCAGGAGAAAACACAGCTTGCATTTGTCTTCCGTTTTGAAGTGGAGTCGAATGTTGTAACTATACCTTTGGCCCTGCAAGGTAGGCTCTTCAGATTTGGCACATACTCATAATCCACATGTATTTAAGCACATCTTTGTATGTACTCTATTAGACAAAGCTACTAAAAAGATCGAACAAGAAAACCCTTGGCCAACTCAGTGTGGAGATCTCTGTGGTCTTGCGACATGATGCAGTTTGAGTTGCAGGACGTGCCTACCTTATTCCACATTCCTGATGGGGCAAGGCCCAGCAGGCGCAGGAGTTTAAATGAGAAATGATAATTTCTTCGTTAGTCAGCTTTTCAGTGCTGTAGCAACATGCTTGAGGCAAACAATTTAAAGGAGGAAAAGATTACTTGGACACATACTTTCTAAGGGCTCAGTCCACGGCTGGCTAGCGCCACTGCTGTGGGGTGGAGCTGAGGAAGAATGTCACAGCGGAAGGGCACAGTGGGGGACACTGCTTGTGACAGCTGGGAATCAGAGGGAGGTGGTGAGGGAGAGAGTGAGAGCAAGAGATGAGAGAGACAGAGACACAGAGAGAAAGAGACAGAGAGAGAAAGAGAGAGACACCAGGGACTAGATCTAGTCCCACGTCCCACCCCCACAACCTACGCTCTTCGCCTGTGTCCTCGTACCTCCTGTTCCCATGGCCTCCAATAATGCCATCAAATATGCTCTCATAATAGACCAATCTACCCAATAGACTTAGAGCCCCTGGGAGCTTGGGGGGCTTCTCTGAAGCCCCCCAGATGCGGCCGGGCTTTGTCACTGCGTTCTGCACACAGCACAGCGCAGCACAGCGTGGCTTGCCTTGAGCCCCACAGTCCTGCACTGCACTAAACTTCCCCACAGCGTTTTCCCTCCTCTAAGAGGTCAGTGTCTGTATAAACACCCCATTAAGTGTCATCCATGTTACTTTCTCTCAAAACTGCACTAAACATGGAAATACTAGAAATACATCATCACTGAGGCAAGAACCCAGCGCAGCGCTCCTGGCAAACTCAAATCCGACCCACGGGGAGAGCACATGCTACCTGGGTGCACTGGCCGCTGCTCGGCACGGCCCGCCGTCTCGGCTGCAGCCGCCGACTTGCTGGCTGGAGCCTCAGCGAGCCTCTGCAGCCCTCAGGCTAACCAGGTTGTGGACACGGTCACCTCCGCATGGTGAGTCGGCCACTCATGCCCGGACTGCTCCTCAGTTGATGCTGAACAAGTTGGCAGTTTTGCTGTGGTTGGCCCTGCCCCTGCACCTAGCATAACTTATAACCCCCTTTGTCCTACAGGGGCATAGGGACCCACCTACCTTTCTGCAGCCCCAGACACACCCTGTTCCTAAGTCCTAGCCGGCTGCGCACTGCACCCTGCCCTGGCTGCCTCTTCCTTTGGCCGCTCAGCCCCCGTGGCTGGGCTCTTCCAAAGTGAGCCCTGCAAGGGAGCACTCAGTGTCTGCCAACGTCACGGCCCTTTAGGCTTAGCTCTGAGCAGACACACTAGAGTGGAAAAGTGTGCAGCACAGCGAGGGGGGAACGAAGGGCTGCGGAATAGCGGGGGGCCTCTGGACCTTTACGAAGAGTAGACGAGAGAGCCAACGAGTGCAGGAAGCGCCTTCCGGGTGCAAGTGTTTAGTCATGGCTCCACGTGCTTCCTGTTCACGCCCACCTGGCCTCCAGTGGCTGTGATGCGCCGTGGCCTGAGCGGCAGCAGGTTCTCAGGGACCCGCTGATACAGAGCCCTCTGGCTGCGGGCAGAAGCTGTCCTCTGACCCTCGCTTTTCTCTGGGGCCCTAGACAGACACGTGCTGCTTGAGTCGCTGCTCTTGTGCATCCTGAGACAGGTTCTGTGGCTGTGGGATATAGATTCCGTGGCTGTGGGATACCGTGAACTGTCAGTGAGCCTTCATCTCTTTTTATGAAATTGCTCTCAGGGTGCGGTGTTTGGCGCACACAGGGTGGTTCGCTGTGATTGAGTATTCGGGAAGCTTCTCGGCAGGTCTGATTCGTCCTGCAGAGCCGGCACTGTACAGGAGAAGGGGATTGCCTTGCACTTCCTTTCGGCTGTTCCTCGAGGGGCTCTGCAGTGTTCCTTCAGGCCACGTGCTGTGTGGAGCGGGGCTGGAAATGTGGACCTTGGCGTGGTTCAGCCTTGAGCCTCTGACTGCCGCGTGGTACACCCTCTAGTGCAACTTGTTCGTGTCCCTCGCTTCTGCTCCATTTGTCCCTGTTTCTAGGCCAGTAGGGTGAGCAGCATAGGACCCAGTAGCTGGCGCAGACTGCGCAGGGAGTGAGAGGAAGGACAAGGCGAGCCTGGCTAAGACCAATTCACCTCTGGACGTGGATGTTCAGAATGCCTCAGGATTCATCCCCAGGAGGACTGCATTGTAAAACAGTCATAGGGTGTATGTGCACAAAACCCAGAGCCGAGGGGTCCCGCAGGGTGAGGCGACCTGCGACCCAGGTCTGCAACACCTCCGGTGACCCAGGGCGCCTTCGGGCTTCCTTTCAGGAACTCTGCACTTCTTTACAGAAGTTTTTCTTTTCCACATTGGTTCTGTTGAGTTTGTTTTGGAGGAAAGGATTCCAACCGTGTCTTGAACATGTGCTGGGGCTTAAGAGGGCCGGCGGCTCCAGAGCCTACATTTCGGAAAAGAGGGCTCGCGGCTCACGCTCTGCATGGCGGGGAGAAGCGCCGGTTGTCCTGCCACCCTCACGATACAGGAAATGCCGGAGAGCAGGGACAACCACGCTGCCGAGCTTGTCCGTTTCTGGTTATTGTAAAGCTGCTCACCCGGATGGCTAAACTTGCGACGTTGGCAGGTCTGAGCAAGGCTGGGCACAGGAAGAGAAGCACAGTTGATGGCCTGTGTGGTAGGAAGAAGCATAACGCTGCTTCCGAAGTAGCACCGCTTTAGTTTCCCACTGTGAGCGTGAGTTTCTGTTCCACACCCTTCCGATGTCTGGCATTGTATTTTGTTTTATTTTTTATTTTTTATGTACTTAGTACAGGGTCGACAGGATCTCACTACATAGATCGGACTCTTTAGTGATTCTCCTGTTTTCAGCCTCCCAAGCCCTGGGATTACAGGTACGCGTCACCACGCCCAGTCTCAATCACCATCTCAGCATGCCCTGGGGATGGGGCCGGGGATCGAACCCTGGCCGCTGCACTCTACCTAAGCAGGCACTTTAGTCTGCTGAGCTACCTGGCCAGCCCTATGTGAGCATTTTAGATGTTAGTGAGTCTAGTAGGTGTGCAGGGTAGATTGCTGCTAGTTGCATTTGCAGAGCCCTAATAATACAGTATTGGACGTGACCCCTGCGCTTAGTGCCAGCTTGGTGTCTCTGGTGAGATGTTGAGTCAGCTCTTCGGCCCACTTTCACTGGAGCTTTTGTTTTCTTATTGATGAGATCTAAGAAATCCTTCTACCCTGATTAGTCTCTTATTGTATATGTATTTTGTAAATATTTCCTCCAAGTCTTTGACCCATTTTTCAGTACTTTTTGCAGATCAGAAGTTTTTCACCTTAGTGAAATACAGCTTATTGCTTTATTTTTTCTCTCATGGATTATGCTTTAGGACTGTAATTACAACCTCACTGCCAAGCTCCAAGTCGCCTCGTTGCTCTGCAGGCTACACTTCGCACCTAGGTCTCTGCTCCATTTTTATCGTAAGTCAGGCTTCTGCTTGTGGATATGTGACTGCTCGAGCCTCTGTAGCCAAGACAGTTTTCCCATGACGTCACGTGGACTATGCCCAGGATGCGTGAGTGCACAGGGACGGGATGGGTTTGTCTCCTGGCCCCTCCCTTTATCCCCTCAATGGTTCCATCTCTTTCTTTTGTACCTGTATATACTCTCTTGACTCCTGAAGCTCTAGAGCAATTCTTTTTTTGTTTTGTTTTGTTTTAATTTTGTTTGTTTGTTTGTTTTTGATATAGGGTCTTGCTAGTGCGCCTCTTGTCTTGGCCTCCCCAGTGTTGGGATTACAAGCATGTGCCACTACGCCTGGTTTTGGGGCTGGCACAGTGTGCCTGGGGGTGTGGGCCAGCATGGCATGCACTACTGTGGATTGAAGTCCAGAGCTTGCGCTTGCCAGGCGGGCACTTAGGCCACCAAGTTACCTCCCCAACCCGTCTAGAGCAATTCTTGGAGCTAGGCTGCGTTGATCCCTACTGGAAGGTTTGATGGCTTCTACTTTGTGTGTCGCTCTTTCTCCATCCTTTGAAAAATCTGAATTTGCCCCAAGCTGCCCAGCACACCCTTCCTGCTTCCTTTATTTGGTCTCTTTTATTTCATTCATGCTGTTTTACACCTTGATATCAAGATTCTCATTGTCCCTGTGCTTCTTCTCCCCACTTTAAGTTTGGCATTGTCTGGGTAGGCATATTAGCAGGTGGCCATGGTGAATAATTTGGGGCTTCTTTAAGGAATTGTCTCTCCCAAGGGGTGGTGTGAATGTTGCAGCTCACATATTCAAGAATAAATTAGCAGGTACCTGTAGGTTTCCTACAATATATATTTTCTATTTGATAGTTATATTTCATCGTGTAAGACATCAATATTGTTCAAATGACATTCATAAGAAACCAGCCACTGATGCATTCAAATGATAAAGAAGTGGGGTGTGAGTATAACTTCTGGGGCATGATAAAGCTGAATCAGTAAGGCTCCACAGGCGACAGCACTTACCTGACACATTCTGCATTAGTCAGATTGTGTCCCACAGTGTCTGGCACAGACGCAGCAGCCAGGGAGGGCTGCTGAGATTTCGCCTTCAATGTCCTGGACAGACTGAAGTGTGTACAGCTGGAGGCCTGGCCAAGGCCTCCCTGAGCCATGAGGCATTGGAACCTCCAGGCCACTCTTGTTGATAACTGTTTTAAAACTGTCATTGCCTGGGAAGTTGCCTTTTTAATCTGCACTTATAAGTGGTGTGATTGCGGCCATGTGCCCTAGCTTTTTTAAACTGGAAAATCACAGGCCTTCTTGCTCTTCTCTGTTAGTAACCAGCTGTATGCGTGCTGTGTTGCGATTTCCCTTTCTAAGAGATGGGCAGCAAGAGACAGAAGACAGACCCGCGGCTGGGAGATGCCCCCATCGGGAGTCCTGGAGAGCATCATGCTGGAGCTTCGGGCATTCCCAGGAGGCACAGCCTCGCTGTGCCCTGTCTTTCTTCCTTCTCTCATTTTTAAAATGACATGCAAGTGTCTGAAGATGGGCTTGCTCCGTTCTGTTGTGTGAACACTCAGAACCCTGCCTGGTCAGGTCAGCAGGCTTCTAGACTCGGAGCTCCCTGCATCTTGGTGGCAGGTGAGGGCGTGTGTTTTGGGTACCAGGCAGTGGCTGACAGTGTTGCTTCTCAGGGATGCTGCTTGTGCTGGTGCCTGCCAACAGCGAGGCTCGGTGCAGGGCGCTGCGCTCCGAGCTCCTGCGCCGCTGGCATCGCCCTTCTGGGCTCGTCTCTGCGCCTGCAGGGGCCACCGCCGCCCAGCCCGTGGGGGGACCGCTCGTCGTCGGGCGTAGAGCCGGGGAAAGTTGTGCCTGGTTGCTGGCTTCCTGGTGAAGTTGGCCGAGCCCCCTTCCGGACAGCCGCGCGTGCACAAAGCACGCAGGGTCACGGCGTCGCCCGCGGCGCAGCCCTCTGCTGTGAGGCTGCGGCTGTCGGCAGAGCGCCCTCTGCCTGGCGCTCACGCTCTGCGAGCAGCCTCAGCTCCTGGCCCCGCCGCATGGCTCTCGCTGGTTCAGACTCGGAGTTCGGACGCTCACTCGGCTCCCGGCATCGGGCGAGGCCAAGGCTTGCCTTGCGGCCTGACTCCGGCGCTTCTTTCCTTCTCTTTCTTCTCTGTTTGTTTAGCGGCTTCTCCTGGAGCCCGTCCGTCTTACACCACTTGTGCACGCGTCCTCACCCCGCGGTCGTCGTCTGGAAGGTAAGAAGGAGGCCAGAAAGGGCTAGGAGGTGAAAGGGCGGAGCAGGCCTCCCGACTGCGGGGGAGGCGCGCTGGGGTCCGCCGCTAAGCCCTGCCAGGCCCGCGAGGCCGGCGACGTCACGGGCCCCTCCCGAGCGGCGGGCGCATTCCTGCGCAGCGCAGCCGCTTCGTCACACCTACAGGATGTCAGCGTGGCCGCAGCGAAGCGCCCGGGAAAATGTGTGTCAGCGTGGCAAGACCGCGGAGAGGAGAGCTTGCTCTCGGCCCCCTAGAGGACTGCGTCGCAGAGACTCAGAGAGTCAGGCGGGCTCTTGTAGTTCTCGCGGAAGTCCCTGCTTCACAGTTGCTGCCAAGCGCTCCTTTACTGATACAGCACGGGTCAGGGCTCTGTGGCCGGTTGAGCGACGACAGCAGGCGGAGAGCCCTGACACCCAGCCTTGCTGATGCTCCGTGTGCTCAGAGCTCAGTTACGACTGAGACGACGCAGATGCAGGTCTCCCTCTTGGGCGGTGCACAGAATAACGGTGCCTCAGAGTCCTCTAACTGTGGGTGATGACCTCACCTGGCGCAGGAGAGCTGCGTGACATGGTCACTTAGAGATCTTGAGGTAGGAGCTTATGCTGTACCCACTGCAGTGGCCAGGGTCCTAGTCAGAGGTACACAGTGCTGGCGGCGAGAGGACAGGGCGATGGCGGCAGATCCTGGACGGGGCTCCAGAGCCTGGGACTGACTGGCGAGTGGGTGGCCTCGGGGAGCCTCCCGTGGACGGGAGGCTGACAGATGTGTAAAGCACCACGCAGTTCACAGCCAGCACTGTGGGCCTGGGGCCTCAGGTGCGGAGCCCTTCCAGGGGCAGCGGCTCACGATGCCTTCAGCCTTCCTGCTGCTTGCTGGCTGGTTCCCGTGTCCCCCCTGCCTGTCCTTTGGTCCCAGGGAGCTTAGGGCCTACGGTCAGGACATGCAATGCTGAGACTCATTTCTGCTCCGGTAGCTGCTCTCCCTCTGCACACGGGATCGCAGGTGTTTTGGTCAGGGCTGGACTCTAGGGCTCAGGGTGCAGTCCTGGTGTGCGGCAGCTAAGTGGCACCCAGAGGGCGGGTGGTGGCAGTGATGCCGGAGTGACAGTGAGGCAGAAAAGAGCGTTGGACCATGGGACACACATTCAGCCACCCCCAGCATGGACTGTCCCCTCAGGCCTTTCCGCTGCCACCTGTTGTCACTGAGGACTACATGCTAAGACCTCTGTCTGGAACCACAGAGAACCGAACCCGACTCACATAAGGCGCAACCCGAAGATACGGAGAACACTAAAGGTAAGAAGAATGTATTACAGTAAGAGACACACGGCCCAACCGTCCTCAAGTGCTCCCCACTGCATCAAACACATGCATCCCAGTGCTTTCCCCACTTTCTGAAGCGGCGCTGGAAGCCCTCTTCCCGACTGTCCTGCAATTGTGCAGTTGTGGCTGACTCAGTGTCTGGAATTGATTCAAAATCCCTTTCATGGTCATCTCGACTTTGGTGAAAGCCGGGGTGCCCTGCGCCGGATCTGGTGGACAAGGCGGGCGAGGACCAGGCGTCCACCTGCACGGGCTGCCTCTCTGCCGGATGCTCGGCAGCAGCATGCGCCACACTTTTATGAGCTGCAGTTAAGACACTCATGAAAGAGGACTTGCAGTACTGCTTCAGAAAGTGGCTGGAGCTGAGGAATGAGTATGTTCTACGAGAGGGCGCCCCAGGAGGCTGACGGCAGTGCATCCCTTCTGCGATACGTTTTTACGTAAACACACATTTCCTGACACCGTTCGTGCCTCTGTGGTCCTACACTCACACACTTACTATCAAGTATGGCTGATTCAGTAGATTAACAACCATAACTAATGATAAAAGCAATTAATGCCAGTGTGTGTCAGTAAAAGTTATGTGAAAATGGTCTCTCTTAAAATATCTTGTCGCACTGTTACCTCTTCTCTTGAAAGCGCGCTGTCTA
Organism: Octodon degus; assembly: GCF_000260255.1. Classification (NCBI taxonomy): domain Eukaryota; kingdom Metazoa; phylum Chordata; class Mammalia; order Rodentia; family Octodontidae; genus Octodon; species Octodon degus. Next base: position 11,516,851 of record NW_004524628.1, read on the forward strand.
GCTTCTCTTTGGGCTTCCCCGCTTGCCAGCATTAGCACTCTGCGCACAGGGCCACTGCAAGAAAGTACTGGCGACGGAGCAGTCACCGCAACACTGTCGCAGAGGAGCTGCTCGTCGGGATGGCCGCAGAGTGACCGCAGGAGGGCAGCGCATACCGCAGGACACCCTGGGCACAGTGGAGGGTCGCGTTCGGGGCTGCATGCAGCAGAAGGCAGCCAGGTTCCTCAAGTATGTTCTTTAGAAAGAACCGCGATATTGATTTCTGGGATTTGCTTTTAAATATTCTCAGACCATAGTTGGCCACAGGTAGCTGAAACCGTAGAACATGAAGCCTCGAATGGAAGAACCCAGCTGCAATACAGCTGGAGAAAAATGAGAAATAAGAAGGAAGTGGGAAAAGCAGAAAAATCACACCAAGGGTGAAACTGTAGGCACAGAATTCCTACAGGATTTCAGACAGGAAGAGTGGGCGTGAAGGGGAAGCTGTAGAGGGTGTCGTGTGGGAGACAGGGATGGAGGCTGTTCCCTGTGGACTCTTAGAGAGCGAACAGGGGCCCAGGGATATAGCCCAGCGCAGTGCTTGCTGGCAAGGGCCAGGTTCTGAGTGTGATACCTGATACTGCCCCCCAAAAGAAAAGAAAATGAGCAGCCGGAGAGACAGAAGGAGAGATTCTGTAGTCCAGGAAACTACAGCGCAAACGTGGAGGCTGAGGGGGCCGCCCGCTTGTCCCTGCTCATTGTACTGCAAAGTCCTGGTTCCTCGCTGTCCCCAAGTCAGACCCTCTGAGTCACAGTGTGGTCTGCTCCCTGGAGGGACGGTGGGCCAGCAGGATGGAGGTGAGAGGATACACACTGTCACCTTTAGCCAGGAGCCCTGAGGATGGTGCTGCTCCTGGGTGCAAGCTGGCATGAGGGGCTGGGAAGGACCTCGAGGAAGGGCTTCCCTGAATGAGGCAGTGCCAGCCAGAGGGACAGTGAGGTGGCATTTCAGGCACTGCATACTAGGCGGGGGGGGGGGGGGAAGGGCCCCTTCCCCAAAGCTATGGCCGGAGCAGGAGGGAGCTGGTGTGGCCACAGTGTCCAGGAGCTCGCGCTGTGGGGTCGCATCCCTAGCCCTCCCAAGCAGGTCAGCTCCCTCAGCAGGTCTGCGGCGCTCATCGATTCTGTAGAACAGAATTTTGCTGTGATACTAAAAATCTATTTCCAGTTTACGAGGCTTCAAGCTGAAAGAGCTGTTGTTCAGCCTTTCTTGATTGAACTGGAAAGGGAAGGAAAGGCTTTAGAACAGTGAGCGAGACGGAGGGACTCGCACAGGCGCTTCACACCGCACAGCTCCTACCAACAGGCCTCCTTCCAGAGCCGGCTCCCCAGTGGGGGAAGGGCTCGAGCCACAGTCTGCCTGCTGCTCATTCCTGTTCTGCGAGCACACCTGGCCCTGACCCTGGAGATGTTAGAGACGGCTGAGGAGACACCTGGCGCTGGGCAGGACACCCGAAGGGGCTCCTCCTTCCTTCCCGGCCTCAAGCCATTCAGGTGGAAGCAGAGGGGCGGGCGAGACCTTAACAGTGCCTGTCCTCCATACGGAGAGCTTTCCAGAATGAGACTGAGCTAACTGCTGTCACGTTAGGAGTCAGCCTAAACGCCAGCACTAGCTGGGGACCCGGCCCGGAAGCTGCTGTGGATTCCCCTGCACGGACTTCCTCCAAGCCCCGCCCACCTCCAGCCCCAGCAGGCCCTCGTGTTCTGTCTGCACTGAGCCTAGGCCAGTCTCGAGGGAGGGGAGGGGAGAGGCCCCTTCCTGGGGATGACTCCCCTACCCACAGGGTCCCTGTGTCCCTATGGTCTGGTCCCAGGCCCCAGGGACAGGCCTTCTGGCTTCCAGGTCTGTCTAATAGGAGGCCTGGCAAGGCCAGTGCCTGGGAGGGGCCTGCATGTCCATGCCTGGCTCCATCTGCAAATCTCCTGGTGCTGGCTGCATCCCCTGGGTGGGCATGGGTTCTCCTGGACAGGTGCTCCTCCTGTGGGCTCAGTGCCTGCCACACTGACCAGTGAAGTTCCAGTGTGGTAGGCTGTGCTGACCCTGGGTCCCCTCTGCCTCTGGCTGCAGCGGGGGTGAACATCTGGCTTGCTGGCTGCACCGTGTGCTCAGTGCCTGGCTGGCTTCGCGGACCTGCCCCTCGGAATTGCACAGAGGTGCCAGGAGAACATTCTCTTTCCTGGAGAGTCCTCGGGAACTCTTCCCAGCATCTCCACCACTGGACTCACCTGCTAAGAGAGCACCAGCACTGAGTTCCTAGAAGGGGAAGAGAGGGTTCAGGGAGGAGGCCCGCAGAGGGGACGTGCTTGCCCGTGGCATCTGGGAGTCTCCACAGGCCCCAGCAGTTCCCCCCCAGGATGCCCTGCTGTCACCGTCGCCTCCGACCAAGCAGTTTAAGGAAAGGTCCCAAGCAGCAGCCTGAGTGAATGAAAGTCTAGAACACACCGAGGGTCTGTCCTCCCACGACCCTGGCTCACCACTTCCTGGAGAATGACAGAGCAGCGACGCTCCAGGCGCCCACCCGGCACTGAGAGTGTCTCATTCGTCTCAGCCTCCATCTACACAGTGCATCACAGCGGGAGGTGCAGAGGCAGGACAGAGGGGCGGACAGAAGGACAGCCTTGACACACCACCCCGCCTCGTGGCTTCGTCCTGTGAAGCCCACAGGCAGGGCTCCTCATGGGCGACCCCATCCCAGGACCTCTGAAGGGTGACGACCAGGATGACACAGAGTGGCTCCGAGGTCTCCAGGATTTTCCAGGATGCAATAGACAAAATGTGCTCTCCTCATTGTACTGGAGAGGACGCGGTGGGAGTGTCGCCTGACGGGAAGCAGCCCTGTGCCTCTGAGGACAGATTACCCTTGCCTCTCTCCACAGAAAATATAAACTCTTTCTGTTGTGCAGCTTAGGAATACATTCTCACTTAATCAAGCCTTGCATTTTATACCCCTTTTGTCAGGTCCTCCTGGAACTTGGAGCCAGCCAATGGGGATTTGGAGCTGGGGAGCCATCTACACTGCCCTGCAGCCTGTTAGTGAGCTCTTTCTCGGTGCTGTTCCTGTCCTGCTGACTGGGCACAGGCAGGCGACCAGAGTCATCTGTCTTAGTTGGAGGAAAGATCGGGGAGGCAAACGATGCAGAAAGACTTCCTGGGGCACTCGAGATGAGCGGGCCTCTGCCAAATGAATAATTTTTATTTCTTCCTCGGCTGAGACCTCCAACTGTTTCCCATGTTGTTTGATGACTTAATTGTCTTAATGACTCCAGGGATGCTTGCTGAGTTGCTTCTGTCAGCTCTGAGTCTGTCTCTCACCGTGTGGTGATCAGACACCATGCTGTCTGTCTCCGGAATGCCCTGTAGACGGCTCTTTCTTTTATTTGCTGCTTTATGGAAGTGTTCAGAGTGCGGCTCTGAACAACAGGACTGGCAGGTTGCTGAGTTACCTGCACAAGGCAGGAGCTCTGACGTGTCACACCTGGCAGTGTCCATGCCAGGCAGCATCCTCTCAGACAGCCTCTGGACACGGGGGCTTTGTGTACATGCTGGACCTTGGAGCTGGAAGATGCTTTCGGGAGCTCACAGCCCTGACCTTGTCGGGGCTCCGCCCCTGTGCACCACACGTGGGTCTACACTGCGAGGTCCAGGCTGGGGACAGCACAGCAGTTCTAGGTCTCTGTGTTTTGTGTCCAGAAACTATCACTTAAATTCAGGTGACTGAGGGAGATACAGCTGTGACATATCCTTTAATGGGTTCTGATTCTTTCTTCATATATTTTTAAAAAAATCTTAAGTTAAAAGTCACATAAATTAGAATTGACAGGTCCAATTGCACAATTTAAAATACTCACAGCGCCCTGCGCACACTGCCTGTGTCAGTGTCTAAAGCGCCTTCATCCCCACCGCAGAAGCCCGCGCTGAACCACTTCCTGCGCTCACCTGCGGATGCGCTCTTTTCAGTCTCAACTGACTTTTGGGTAGGACATAAAGAGGGAATCGCACCCCTTGTGTCCTTTCAGGCGGGGCTTCTTTTACTTAGCAGAACATTTTAAAATTCTTCCATGAGGAGGCCTGCAGAGGTCCCAGTTATAGCTGCGACTGTGTCTCGGTATTACAGCTTAGAACCCACCATCTAGTCCCAGGACATGGAATTCACTTTCTTTCTTTTTTTTTTTTTTCATAATTTTATTGAGAAACAAATAGCAATGAGACAGTTTCAAATCAAATTGGTAGGACAGTTTCAGTAATTAACACATTGCATACATTCCTCCCAGTGGTTAATTGCTGTACAAGATGCGGACATGATATCCTATTTACAAACACCATTAGACCAAATCCCTCTATTCATTAAGAGAACGTAACTATATATCTATCCCAACCACTTTGAATACACAGATACAAAATGGACATTCATCTGTATCCTCTTTTTGTTTAGTTCCATTATTTGAATATTATAGGTGTGTAAACTCAGCAAAAATATTCTAAAGAGTTCAGTAGCCCATAATAGTATTGGGTCTTCCGTTTGACTGGCAATGTCAGAAATTGTTGACCTGAGTCCCCTATAGCTCAACATAACAGCATGGCTTTACTTCTTATATTTCGTTTTTATACTTTTCTGCTGGATGGTTAAGACCAAGGTTAAGCAGGACCTATGCAACAAGAGTTGTAGCTTTTGGATCTGATAAGGTCAGTGAAATCCCCTCAGGATTTATCCTGAGATCCTGTACCTCAGATTGTAGAACCTTTGTCAGTGTCAGCCATGTGGATGAGTCACAGCCATTGCTTGGCCAATGTGCTCTCTGGGAAAGCCTGAGAGAATGTTTTCTCTCCATGTGACTCTCCTTAGGCACACTCTACATCATCGATCACTTTCCTCTTTGGCCCCATAATCTCCTTGATCAGAAAATTTGGGACACTACTGAGTTACATGATGTAACAGTACAAGTTCTCATATGTCCTGAGTCTTAATTGACCTTGGAAGGCTAGGGCCAAAAAGTTGACTTTTCTTGCAGCCCTCCTTTTTCTCTAATTTGGTCTGCAAACTTAGGTTGTTAACCCTCCAGAAGACAAGCTTATTGTTATTACCATACAACTTAGGTTGTTAAGCTTAACCTCACTATCTCTCTGAATATCAAACATCTTAGCCATAACATGGAACAGGTATTTTTCATCAAGTATTGATATGTTGAACTTTAAGTCCCTACAGAATATGATAAAAAGTTTAAAAATTAGAATATATTTTAAAAATAGGCATAAAGAATTATATACTTATGTTTACACATAAGTCCAAAAAACTAACTATATACAACCTTGAAGAAGGACAGTCCCACAATATTTCTTTTCCTGTCTCTTGTTTTCATTCACCACCCCCTTCTTTTTGAACAATCATCTACCCGAGAGATAGCACAGCAGCAACTGGCATGTCATGACAAGGTCCTGTATTAAGAAGACCAGAATGACAGGCACTCCAAGCATGAAACTACTATTACAGATTACCATCTACAGTGCAGTAGCTTTGTTCACAGGTATCAGTATACATAGATAGTCAGGGTGAGAATCTTTCCCAATAACTGCTAGATTAAAAAATCTTCTGGAGATTCTCAGGATCATTGCCTTGCCCATCTTCTACATATAAATGTATGGCTTGGCATTGTCATGTTTCCTAGCTCTTCTCCTTTCCCTCTCTTGATTAGTTAGTCCTCAAGATCCTGCTTTCCTTTTACTTGTATTGTGCCTATTTGTATTTCTTCTTTTGAGTTCTTATACTAGGGAAACTTTACGATATTTACACATGTGTGTCTGGTTTATTTCACTTATGAGTATATGTTCAAGTGGCATCCACTTCAATATA
>NW_004524628.1:11531824-11567583 GCF_000260255.1 Octodon degus
CCTATGAATGTCTTTATGAGTTAAATGTGTTTCTTGTATACAGCATATTGTTGGATTTTGTTTCCTAACCCACTGTGCCAGTCTATTTCTCTTAATTGGTGAATTGAGTCCATTTACACTGATGGTTAGAATTGAGGTGTACTGACTTACGATTGACATGTTATTTACCTGTTGTCGTTTACTCCTTTTTCTCCTGTGTTTAATTGCTGGCCCTATTTAGTTGGTTGCTTCTGATCTAATTCATGCAGTTCTGATCATTTTGGTCCCTCTCTAGAACATCTTCCAGGAGCCTGTGTAGGGTTGGCTTTGTTATCATGAAATTCTTTAGCTCTTCTTTTTCATGAAAGTATTTCACTTCTTCATCACACTTGAAAGAGAGTTTTGCAGGGTATAGTAGTCTGGGATGGAATTTGTTTTCATAGAGTACTTGAAGTACTCTGCTCCGTGCTCTTCCTGCCTTCATGGTTTGTGAAGAGAAGTCAGCTGTAATTCTGATGGGTTTTCCTTTGAATGTGATCTGCTTCTTTTCTCTAGCAACTTTCAGTAGATTATTCTTGTGCTGAATTTCTGGGATCTTGACTATTATGTGTCTCGGTGTGTTTTTCATTGGGTTGAGGTTACTTGGCGTTCTCTATGCTTCAGTTACCTGAATGTCAGATTGTTTCCTCATATTTGAGAAGTTTTCTGCTATTACTTCTGCTCATATTTTTTAAATGTCATTTGTATTGACTCCTTCTCTCTCATTGATGCCTATTAGTCTCACATTGTTCATCTTTGCATCATCTTGCAGGTGATGGATTATTCTTTCCTGCATCCTAGTTGTTTTTAAGAGAGCCTTTCTTACCTTTTCACTAGTTGTACCAGTGTCTTCAAGATCTGAAACTCTGTCTTCATTTTTACTTAAACAGTTTTGCAAGCTTGTGATTGAGATTTTAATTTCCTCTATATCTCTTTGCTTCTTGCGATCTATTTCTTTCCTGCATTGCTCATTCAGGGAATCCTTCAGTTTTCTAATCTCCTCTATTTTTTTTTTTTATCAATGTCTTCTTTAGAAGCAGTTATAAATTCTTTCATTGCAGTGCTTTTTTCAGATTGGGTTTCCTCCCTATGTTTCTGTAGTTGCTTCTTTACTTCAGATGCTATGAGTTCTGAGAATTCTTTTTTTTATTTCAGAAAAGAATTCCACTCTGAGTTCCTCTATAACTTTCTGCTGTTGCTTATTTTCTATTGATGCTATTATTTCGTACATTTGAGCTGAGCTAGTAGAAAATATTTCCACTCTGAGATCCTCTATGACTTTCTGCTGTTGCTTATTTACTATTGACACTATTAATTCATACATTTGAGTCAAGCTCGTGTCCTCTGCACTTGTTCTGCGTGGGCATTGGGTTTCTTTCATATGTTTCTGCATTTGATTCTTACTGCAGATGTTTTTAATTCAGGGATTCCTTTTTTATTTCCAGTCTGAGTTCCTCTATACCTTTCTGCAGCTGTTTCTTTATTTCAGAAGCCATTGTTTTTTTTTCTTTCCATTGTGTGATTCCCAATTTGTTCTGTGTTAGTGTCCTCTGCACTTGTTATGGGTGGGCTTGGGTTCTGAGATTGCATTTTGTTCCTTCTTGTCATTTTGTGTAGCACTGTCTTCTGATCTTTGTTGTAGATCTTTGTTGCAGTTATAACCTTAGCACCTACTGAAGTTCAGGTGCAGATCTACAAAGTTTGGGTTTATCCAGCTGTGCCTGGCTTGGGTTTGGCTGCTGTGCTCAGCTCCTTCCTGCTGCTGCCCTTGGGGGTGAACCTGTTGTGCCCCTCTGGCAAGATGTTGTGCTCCTGGACTAGCTGGGTGGTTCTATCCTCTACACTCTCTGCAGGGAATGTAGCTGAAGGGTTTCATCTCAGGCCTGTATGCCAGGCCTGAGCTGAGTCTGGAGGGGACAAGGTGGAATGGCGGGGGGAGGCAGCTCTCCCACACACTCACTGGGCCTGGGCTAGGACTGGATCTGGGGGTTCCCGGAACATGGCAGAAATTGCGACTTGGCATGCGTGGTGGGGGGTTACTATGGAGTCATGGGGGGTGTCCCAAGGGGGTGGAAGAGGGTCTCACCCACGCTGCACCTCAGCTGGGTCCAGTAGTTCCCGCCGGCGCAGGGTAGCTGTAAGCTCTCCCACACACTCACCAGGCCTGAGCTAGGACTGTGTCTGCAATTCACTCTCATGGTTCCTTGAGTGCCACAGAGCTGTGGCTCTTATGTCTCTTACGTCGGGGCCACTGGCACATCCTGAGCGAGTTCTCGCGTGCGGTGTAGCGAGGGGCCCAGCTTCGGGTTTCTATATGCACATGTCCAGTCCAACAGCTCCACTTGGCAAAGGGACACTCCCCACCTTTATGCTTGTGGGGAGGTCCTCACTGGTGCGGCTTGCGCTGGAAGCCGCACGGCACTCTGTGCCACGCGGGGCTGGCCTGCCCTGAGGTCACAGTTTTGATGACTGCAGCGCGTGGTCAATTTTGAAACTGGAGAACGTTACACTTCCAACTCGTTCCTTCTCAAGATTGCTTTGGCTTTCCTGGGTCCCTTGTAATTCAGTCTGGACTTGAGGATCATCTCTTCTATTTCTCTTTCAAAATAGCAAATAAAACCTGTGTAATTATCATAGAAATTGAATTGAAGCTGTGAATCCCTTTGAACAGTGTCACACTTAGTAGTATCGTCTTTCTGCACACAAGCCTCTCGTGTCTGGAAGTCTTTCCATCTTTTAACTCTCTTCAAGTTTTTGCTGTTTTGTCGTTTTCAATGTATCAGTTATTGATCTCCTTGACTAAGTTCATTTCTAGGTCTTTATCTTGGATTTTTACTTTAGACATGAATTGTAAATGGAAGCAGCTTTTTCTCAGAGTGCGTGCAAGCCCCGCTGTGCTAGCTCCCGCCAGCTCAGGCCTGCGGTGCAGTGTCCCTGTGCTGACAGCATGGGCAGGCTTTCACCTTCACTCTTGAGCTTTTATTTCCCAGTTCTTTAAAGTGAGGCCCAGCTCATGGGCAGCGGTGGCACTGGGCAGGGACTCCTCTGTGTACGTCCTCTGAAGCTCCCGCCGCGTGCCTGCGCGGGTGTCGCGTGGCTCCCCCCGGAGCGGAGTGAGGCCTGCAGCGCTCGCCCCGCACCTGCCTGCACCAGCAATGCGGTCGGCTAGCATCAGAGTGCGCTTTGGTAATTCAGCAGCTTCTGAAAAACCATTCTTTAAAAACAATATCTTTCTCCCCCCTCCCTCCCTCTCTCCTTTTCTCTCCTGTTCTTTGTCTTCCTTCTGTCCATCCTTGTATTCTTTTTTTTTTTGGAATGAAAGATTGAATTCACATTCACACTGAGCTACATCCTCAGTCCATTTTTGTATTTTATTTTTGAGATATGGTTTCACTAAGTCACTAAGATGTTCAGATTAGGCTTAATCTTCTGATCCTCCTGCCTCAGCCTGCCCTCTGGAGCACTGGGGTGAAGGTGTGCAGCGCTGTATGGGGCTGCCATTTCTCTACTACTTTACTGAAATTTAAAGAAAAATATGAGGCCAGTGAGACAGCTCAGTGGTCTAAAGTGCCTGCTCAGTCAAACTTAAGAAAGCACAGGGACCGCAGATAGATCCCCAACACACATGCTGCGCCAGTCCCGCCCCCAGGGCAGGCTGAGCCGGCCACAAAAAAAGAAAAGAAAAATATCCTTACACTGTGTGCCTTGCTCTAAACTGAACGAATCTAGTTAGGCTGGGAGTAAAGCGAGTGCGCGTTGAGGTAAAACTCAGCGGGGCAGCACTCTCCTGGGACTTGGCACACAAATAAAGTCTTGTGATTCGTGGTGGAAGCCCTAAGGCCCTCCTGGGGAGCGGCAGGCACAGCGGGCGTGACCCTCAGGGCTACGTTCACTGAGCAGCTTCCGTTCAGACCACGGAGGAGTGCTTGGGGCTTTTGGTGGGAATTTGGTGCCAGTGCTTCCCATCTCTCGCTCCAGGGCCCGGTCCTCAGTCACTCTGCGGTGACTCTCACTGCCCTGGCAGAGCTATTCCACCTGGAGATCGACTGAAGCACTTTTCCTGCCTAAGCGAAAAGGTCCAAAGTCAGAAAGGTGGGAAAGCACCGCACCACACTGTTCTTCCCATTTCTCCTCTAATGCTGATGGATTAGCCAATCCCACTCCTGATGGATTAGCCAGTCCCACTGCTGAGCAGTTGTGAGGAAACACAGCAGGGAGGGGGGTAGCTTCTCTGACTTGTGACTGCTTTTCATCAATTCCAGGCTGCGATTACATTGGGGAACAACGGGAAGCTGAGAACTCGCTGGGCATCGTAGTCTCACCTGCGAGCGGACTGTTGGTTTTCCTTGACATCAGTCACGGTGAAAATCTGTGTGTGGGCCCAAAAGGACTCAGGACTTTGACAAGCCGTTAACAGCAAGCCGAGAGCTTTGCCAGTGGGCTTCAAGTAGCGCTGCTTCAGCTTGGGGTTGGGAAACGGCGCATGGCAGCCCCGCCAAGGGGACCGTGTCTTCCTGTGCTCTTGCTAACTCCTGTTTTCCCTTTGTCACTGGCCTACAGAGGGTGACTTCACCTTCCCATTGGGCCGCCTAGCGGGGTAGCACCGGCTGTGAGCCAGCAGGATGTCACGAACTCTGACCAAGAGCGTTGCCCTGTGCATAATAACCCAGCAATGTACACACTGGTAAGTGAGCCAGCGGAGCCCTGTGTCCCCCCAGCCCTGCACCTACATAAGTACCTGTGCCGGGAGTCTTCCTGGTGGCCGGGGGCGAGGACAGTGCTGAGACAGTAGCCGTCGTCACTGGGCTTCCTGTCTGGCATGCATCCTCGAGCCAGGCATGCAGGCTCTAAGCTGTGCTGACCGGTCTGGGGACCCTGCTCCTCCAGGCTGTGTCAGCGCTTGGGGGTCTGACAGTCCGTGGGGCCATGATGGGTGACTCTAGTGGTCTTCACCAGCATTTCCCATCTTGCCTCCATGGGGACATGGAGGACTACACTTTGCTCCCTGCTAGCAGACAGTACAGCCAGGTGGCTTGCTTTGTGCCGTAGAAGGTAAGGGTGACAGGCATTTCAGGAGCTGGTGTGGAACTCCCTGCATTTGTTCCCATTTTCTGCTTTGTGGATCGTGGGGCCATGCTGAGAAAGCCTCAGCCAGAGTGAAGTGGTACAGACATGTGGGGTGGTGGCACCTGTGTCAGAGGAAGCCAGCCTGGACAGGACGGACGGGGCCAAGAATGGGGCTGTCCCTTGAAAGAGTAGAAATGATAGATTCATTAAGAATTCCTTATCTTCAACCACAGCAGAGCCGAGCCTGACTGTTTCAAACCCCTGAGGATGAATTCTCTGTGTGCGCTTCTTTCTCTGTTCCTGCCTGGCAGTGACGTGACCTGGGTGAAGTCAAGGTGTCGTTCGTGCTGAGCATGACGTACTGGCCAGAGTCCCTCGGCCGATGCAGCGTCACTTCCCTCACCTGATTCCTGCTGCAGCAGTGGGACCTTCAGAGCTCGGGGGTGCCGCACACTCATGGCACCAGCTTGTCACAGCGAGGTTAATCAGATGTTTTGTCACAGTGCTGGGAAGCTGTCCCCATTGGCTTGCCTTCTGCACAGGGAGAAGAGGCCATCTCGAGCTGAGGAGAGGCCCTGCTGGGACCTGGCCCTCGCTGCAGTCTCAGGAGCTGCAGGAGCAGAGCTCTGCTGTCAGAGCTGCCCAGGGTGCTCTACGGCGCAGCCTTGGAGGCCAGCAACTTCCTCCTGAGCGTGGGGAGGTCCTAACTCCTCCACCCTGCAGAGCTGCCGGGACTCACCTCCGCAGGACTCCAGGGCCCCTTCTTGCACTGCCACTTCTTCACCTTGCCCAGCCAGAGTCTTCTGTGCCAGGCGCAGTGTGAGAAGCGGCACCAGGCTTCCCTATACACCATACCTCCTGCGTGAAGAAATGCTCCTGCATTCCCAGTGGCAGTGCAGGTTACACTGCGCCTGTCTGTGGAGGCCCCTTGTGGTCCCGAGGGGGTTTTTGGTTTCTTCTCCACCTCAGTCTGTAGACACACGCGGGACTCTGTTCGTGGGAGCTGTGTGGTGACGGTCAGTGGTGATGCATGCTACAGCCTGGGTACTGACTGTTTCCCAAAAACCCCTGCCTGCATCAAGACTTGGCCCCAGCTGTGGCTCTGTGACAGGGGCGGAGCCTCTGGGCCGGGGCCTAGTGAAGGGAGTGATGTCCTTGGGGAGTGGCCTTGAAAGGGATGCTGAGACCTGGTTCCTTCCTGTCTCTGCTTCCTGGCTGGCCTGAGGTGAACGCAACCTCTGCATGTGCTCTCCCATGATGCACTGCTGCCACCGGCCTGAAGCAACAGGGCCAGGTGACCACAGATCGGAACCTCCAGAACCATGGCCAAAGTTAACAGACCTCTTCGCCTTATAAATTGTTATCCTCAGATATTTTGTCACAGTAATGGAAAGTTGAGCAGTATACACATACCATACAGAGATGATGAAAACATTTCATGGGTTTGGCCAATTTCTCATGCTTTTGGGTTGGGCCTGATTTGGCTGTATGTGAGCAGAAAATACCAGAATGTTTTTTCAATCATTTGGGGAAAAAAATCAAAAGGGCTGGGGAGATAACTCAGTGGTCCAAGCGCCTGCCTGGCAAGCACAAGGACCTGAGTTTAGCCCCCAGTGCCTCATGCCATGCAGGCTTCAGAACCTTGGGTATGTATGCCGGCCCAGAAACTGGGTGTGGTGGCACATGCCACCTGTAGTACCAGTGCTTTCGAGACTGAGACAGGCGATCACTGCTAGTCTGAGCTGTGTAGGGAGACCCTGTGCCACATACATAAGTAGATAAAAGACTAAAAAAAAATCACAGGCTAGGCAGTGGCTGACACATGTGCAATCACAAAGCGAGCTCACATGTCCACCCCAGCCACCAGCGAGTCCCCTGAGGCTCCTGCCCAGCCAGGGGAAGCCAGCGTGATCCAGGAGCCCTGGATGTAGCCACCCTTTCTCGGCGTCCTGGGCTTGTCCCATAATTCACCCCCTTCAAGTGCGTGAAACCAGGATTTCTAGCGGGATCACCAAGTTGCCTGACCACTGCCATAAGTCATCTTCAGAAGATTCCTTTCAGTCCAATTAGGGTCCTCTATATATGTGTGGAAGATAATGCTGGGGGAAGAAATCACCTTTGATGAGACAGAAGCCCGCGGCAGTGACTGCTATTCTCCACTGTACTGACGAGCAGCCACCCTCACTCACCTGTGGTTAGGCTGTGGACTGCTTGTCACTTTATGACATGGTAAATAAAGGTTCAGCGGTCCTCCTGGGATGTAGATACCTGTACGTGGGCTCATTTTACAACATGCTCAGGATAGAGTTTGAAAGGGGAGCAAATGCTTTTAGAAGAGAACATCTGCGAATTATAAACAGTATAGAGGTCTGAAAGGAAGGTGCAGACACCGAAGGGTCTTTCCTGCAGCTGCAGTTGGTGGACACGTTGCTAGGCACTCATTTCAGTAACAGCCACCAGCTAATATGGTGGGCGCGTGTGGCCTGTCCTGTGGCCCAGAGTGCCCCTGCGGCTCTGCCAGCTCCACTCAGTGCCTGCATGCACTGCCAGGGTTGCGATTCCTCCGGAGCTGCCTGCTACCATTTCCTGAAATGTTGAAGTCAGAACTGCGTGCTGATCTGAGCTCTGACCAGAACGGGGAGGGTGATGGCCTCCGGGATGCGTGCGTGCATGTGTGTGTGTGTGTGTGCGTGTGTGTGCGTGTGTGCATCTGCATGTGTGTGTGCATTTGTGTATGTGCATGTGTGTGCAGTATTCTATTTTTAGGAGAGTGGCCATGAGGACACAGACAGGAGCTTTCTCTGAGAGGGACAGCTACGCCCTGGGGTGGCTGAAGCTCTCTGGTATGGACCTGAGTATCTGTCACCTCAGTGAACCTAACAGCCACCACCCGCCGGAGCCCGATTCTCAGGTGGCCCCTCACGCTCACAGTGTGGCCACTGCGGTCTCAGGGGACATCTTTGATAGGTCCTTCATCCCAAAGACCTAAACCACAGAGGACAGGACTGGATGTTGGCCCTGCTGGGTGTGGCCTTGCTTCGGTCCCTTCCTTTGTGTCCTGTGCCCCATTTGTAACTTTTGGGGTGGAAATGTCTACCCTTTGCCACTGAATGCTGAAGGGCTTGACTTTGTTTTCATTTGTGGGGCCTCAAAGCTCAGAGTCTGCCTTAAGTTCTCAAAGGAGGCTCTGGACTTGGCAGATCCAGCAGTGCTGAAGTTGTCAGGACTTTGGCGACTCTTACAGGTGGACAAATGCCCTTTGTGTAAAGGGAACTGCATGACTCTGGGAAGCCAGGGGTGGCACGTTGTGGCTTGTGACCAGTGGTCCCCCAAAGCTGCATGCGGTCACAGGTAGGGCTTTTACAGAGGTGCCTGGATCCCACTGTGCGCTGGGTCCTCATGCAGTGCTGGGACCCAGGCTGGGGGATGCTGCAGCAGTCCGCTGGCTGCTTAGTGCCACCCTGAACCCCACAGCTTGGACACAGATCAGGCAGAGAAAGAGGCCTGCCTTGTCCCCCACTTGCCTTTGCTGTCTCCTGCTGCCATGCACTGCCCCTTCTACCAGGCCACCCTTCTCTGGAGCCAGCCGACTATGGGCTGAAACCTCTGAAAACTGTGAGCCGCATACTCCTTTCTTCCTTTGACTTTGGGTGCTGGGTATTTGCTCGGGCAATGAGGAGATCAGTTAAGACACAGACACGCATCTTAAGTGCTCCTTCCAGTTGCAGCAGTCGCCCTTCTTGTCCTCTGTCCTTTCCCAGCATTCTTTAGTAGCTTGTGAGTGGCTTTTCACCGATGCAGGAAGTGCCCAGGATAGGATGTGTCCATCCCGCACCTCGCTCTTGTGTCAGCCCCTCGGTTCACTTCTTGCTCCCTTTTCCAGGTGTCTGAAGGAGTCACAGAATTTTCTGGGACAGACAGATCTGCCAAGTCCTGGAAATGGCCATAGCAGGGTGTAATCACGAATTTCTGTGATGCATCTCTGAAATTCTGAAGGCCTTGAGACTTCTGATCCAGCTGGCTTCCTGAAATGGTGCTGATTTATCCTGAAGACACCGACCTGTGAGGGAGGAACCTGCAGCCCTCATGGAGCAGGTGAATTTTGTCAGACAGGAGACTCTTGGACTCACCTGCCTCGTGTCCGGGAATGGGTGAGCTTTGCATGTGCCCTGGGAATCCACATGCAGCTAAGGTTCAGATGAAAGGGTGGAGGGGGGAAGATGACTCGGCCGTCCGTGCTATCTGAGTGGGGGAGGTGGACAGCCGAGTGGTCTCCCTGCAACAACTAGGCAACGCAGATGTTCTGACTTAGAAGAGGGGGCGTTTCATACGTGGGGTCCATTGGCCAATGATTACAACTTGGAAGAAAAGTAGAGAGTGTCTAACACACACACACACACACACACACACACACACACACACACACACACAGAGCCAGCACACACAGACCAAAGCGATACTCTTAAGAAAGCAGAGGGCCCCAGCACCCAGATAGGGAGGGAGGCCACCTGTGGAGGGGGAACGAAGAGGATGGATGGGCTCTCCATGGAAAGCGCAGGCTTCCAAGGTCACATAGGGCGCGGGCTGGGCCGGAAATCAGGAGCAAGGGTGCAGAGCTCTCCCACAGTGACTTTGGTGTGACCCCGGGGCAGACCAGGGAAGAACAGGGCCAGGCTGTGTGGGGTGTGTCAGCTCATAGAGGTCTCAGAGCAGTGGGGAAAAGACAGAGCCCACATCAGACATTAAGAGAAAAGGGACAGTGGTGGTGGGGACCTGAGGTAGACTCCTGACTGCTGCAGTGACTTCTCACAAAGCCACTCCCGACAGCACAGCATGGTCTTGACTGACAGTTCTGGAGGCCACCATCCAAAGTGGGTCTCCCTGGACTGCAGGTGGGGTATGGCGGAGGGGAGGGCCAGTGCTGGTCCCATCTACTGTCTAGGGGAGCGCAGGCATGTTGCTCCTGCTTCTGCTCTGTCTTTTCCTCGGACCTCCTCCTTCCCCAGGACCCTCGTGGTCACCTTGGAGTCCACAGGGAATCCAGCACCATCTCCCCCTCAAGGCCTCTGGCTCCTGGGACTGAGGACATCTTTGGACACGTCCATCCGCATCCTGCAGACACCAAGCACATCTGGATTTCCAGATGCCAACAGTTGGGAATGATGGTGCAGGGCTTCCCATGTGGAGCTTGGAGGAGAGATGAGTGGAGGACCCAGAATGAAGGGGGAACAGGAGCTCTTAGGAAGGAGTCAAACAGAAATTGGGAACAAGACAAAAGCACTGGGGGATTAGGAAGGAACTAGTCTCAGAGGGGCAAGAGGAGAGAGTCGCAGGTGCCGCTGGATCCTGAGTCCTCTGCAGGCTGCGAGGAGCCCCAAGAGAAGCCCCATCTGTCTTCCGTGTGCTTCATCTGACTGTGGTCGGGTGCGCAAGGGACTTGCAGAGGGGTTGGGGAGAGAGGACGCCTGTCGGAGCCATGCTGCCCACTTGGGGAGTAGGGAAAGCAGCTGTGAGGTACCGAACCAAGGCCCAGGCTCCTGTGCAGGGGCTGCTGGGGTGACCTTTGGGTGAGGGACTCACAGGAGCTCAGTTTTCCTGGGGCCCCAAGTAGCCTGGGAGCACACAGCTGCAGGAGCACAGACTCCTCTCGGGGGAGGGCCTAGGGCTCCGACCTGGTTCACATGGAGAGCTCTGGGCGCAGCCTGTGCACAGGTTCAGAGCCCACCAGGTGCAGCCCCACCAGTGGCCTGGCAATAGCGGACCGCCTCACAGGATCATAAGCCTGAAAAATAACACGTCTGTTCACCCTGGGGCCAGCTCATCCTCGTTAGGGACAGAGTAATGTACGTTCTTGCCGGAAATAAGAAATATATTCTTCAGATTGTCTCCACTTTTATTGGTGAAATTCAAATAGGTAATTTCTCTCAGAAGATGCATTCTCTGGCTGGCCAGGTAGCTCAGCAGATTAAAGTGCCTGCTTAGGCAGACTCGGGCCAGGGTTTGTTTCCCCAGCATGCCGTGCCACCCCCAGGATGCTGAGATGGCAATTGGGACCTTGCCTGGTGGTGCACACCTATAATCTCAGAGCTTGGGAGGCTGAAAACAGGAGAATCAGTACGAGTCTGATATTTTTAGGGAGACCCTGTACTAAAGTACATAAAAAAAGCAGATGCAGTCTCTTGAGATCCGTAGCGTAAACGGCAGGCGTGCATTTCCGCTGCACCCAGGGAACCGGTGCGGCCGAGCTTACCTCAGCTGCCCACTGAGGAGAAGAGCGCGCTTTGGAGGGCTGCCATTTTAATTGAAGGAAACGAAACTTTGCATTCCTTCCAGGAGGGCTCCACTCTGCCCGAGAAGCATCAGGCCCGAGGTCAGTCCGCAGGTGGCGTGGGCCGCAGGGCAGGTGGCCGGCTGCGGCGCTGCACTCCTCAGACGCGGGGCCGAGGACGTGCTTCTGGGCTTCCAAGGAGGCTCAGCTCCGTCGTCCGCAGGGTGACGCCCGTCTGGGTGCTCCTTGCGACCACGGGGTGGCGTGGAATGGAGCAGGCGCCAGGCTGGCTTCCCATGGTCTCTTGTATGGGAGCAGAATAGACAGAGGACGGGACACAGAGACCGGCCTTCTGGAATGGGAAGGGGGCCAGGAGGTGTGGAGGGCAGAGAAGCGTGAAGACACGTGGTGCCCTCGGCCAGCGCCCCCGAGGGATGTGGTCATTACGTGTTGCAGACGTGGGCTACTACAGGCAAGGGTTTAAAAAGAATTCTGAGTTCTGGAAAGCTTGCGGCCCAGGACGGTACCACTGTGCCCGGGAAATCTCTGGCGCTGTCCACTGCCCTGGAGCTGGGATGTGAACCTTTTGAGCTCTCAGGGATAACCCTCGCTGGCTGCAGCTCGCGTGCGAGGGGGTTGCCGCCCTGCTGGGGGTGTCTTGGCCACAGAGCACCAGCTTCGGAGGTGAGAGGAAGGGCGTGGTGCATGTGCGGGGAGGGGGAGCACCAGCGTTGTGCGCACCTGCGCCAAGGGATGGCAGGCCTGCAGGGGGACGGTGGCCTCCGCTTGGGCATTCCTCTGTGTCCAGTCCTTGTCGTGTGGCCTCCTATAGCGGTCTTAGCTTCCACCCTTGACTTCCTTCTAATTTGCAAACAGGAAAAACAATACCGCAGTGGTCAGAGCAGTGTGCGCGAAGAGAGCTTTCCACACACAAGCTACTGCTTTTCTGGCAATAGACTGGTTGTTTTTAACCTCAGGTGATTCCTTTAATTTGGGAAGTTGCTAGATGCAGCATCCACCCTCGGACCACTCCCACCCCGCGCAGCGCGGCGGGCACTGAGGTGACGGCTGCAGAGCTTGCTCCATCCACTCGCTGCGCGATGCACCTCGGCTCCACGTCATAGGGTGGGTCCCTTCCCTGCACACAAGACACCGACCACGTGTGACACGGGGTCAAGGTCTGAGGCCGGCGCTGCCCTCTCGGCAAACCCCTAGGTGCTCCCAAGCAGGGACTCCCGCGAGCTCCGTGGGGCACCCCGGGCTCAGGCAACTGGATGGGGCTGGAAGCCAGCCTGGCCTTCCGCATGGCCACAATTTTATTTTAACTTTTGCTCTCCTCTGTCAGCCTCCCTGCCCAAGATTTGAAAATGCCCCCAAGCCAGGGCAGGTGGCTCTGCTGAGCCCACAGGAATTCAGCACAGTGTGTTGAGCTGACTCTATGTCTGAACACGGCCGCTGTATTTCATTATCTTTTTTTCCCCTCTTCCTTCTAAATTTGCTGAAAAGTGAAATTTTCTGAAAATCTGGGTCTGGCCTTGGGTTGCCCTGATGGCACCCCTGGCTCCCAACTTGTTCATTCTGGATTTCATTTCTAAAATTGTCCTCATTTCATATAGAAATATCTTTTAATGTAAACATTAATGCAATGGCTGTAACAAATCTCACGAGGAGAGGTTTTTCTGCCGGAAATGCTCGGTCCCTCCTGGAGCGCCTGTTCATTTACTCCTTGGCTGGGCTGGAATAGTCCGTCCGTGACCCTCGGGGGGGGGGGTGTGTGTGTGTGTGTGCAGAATTAAGTAGCAGTTTGCTGTGTGGCTTCTCACGTTGTTGTCCTGAAACTCAGCGGTCTTCTTGTTTACACACACAGTAGATATTAACACTGAAGTTTCTGTGGTGGCATTTGAAATGCTTCTCACTTTCTCAGCAATCTGAAGCTTTGAGAGTGGACTGTTGATGTCCTCTGAGGGCTGGGTGGCCACCTAGGACGCCAAGAGGCTACCCTGGAATTCTTTGCGGGAAAGCGGAGAAGTCAAGGGTGAAGCCTACTGAGCTGCTAATGATCTATCCTGGGACTTGAGCTAAAAGTTTGATTGCAAGGAATTATGAAAGACTTGTCCACCAGTATTAGCTTCACCCAGACCTGACTTGCTGAACGCAGTTGAGTGAATTCTGTGTGACAGCTTAACCCCGCCAACTTCACAGCCTCAAAGACTGCAAGCAGAGGATCTACTGCAGAGCAGACATGTCGACTTGGATCTTGGAGTGAGACTGAAGGCTTTATTTGGCTTGGCTCCTGCAAGCTTGAAGCGCTGAGTTCTTCCTGGGGTCACAGAAGCCTTTTTCCTGGAAAAAGGACCACACCAAACCTCCCTGTGCAAATCTTTGTCTCTGGGACAGAGTGACAGGAAAGCAGCCTGGATAGCCAGCCAGCCCCTGGGTGCCCCTGGTGTGCTGGCAGCGGCAGGGGTGGCATGCTGGGTGCTGTGTGTTTGGTCCGTTGCCTCCCACTGATGGAGGACGCCGGATGGCACGTCGATTTGGAGCAGACTGGGAAGCTTTGGGCTGGGTGTTCAGTGAGGGGCGTTTTAGTTAAGCTCTCCAGGTTCCCTTCCTGGTGGGGCCCATCTTATGGCGGTACCCTGCAGACATGGACACCACACAGGCCTTCTCATCCCTTAGCCTGTGGCTGCCCATGACCCTGGGAGTCAGGCACAGCCCTCATTGCAGAGGGGCTGATTGTGCGAAAGGAACAGAAAGTTCTGCAGGGTAGAAGCCCAAGACCAAGGGGCCAGCTGCTGCAGAGGGCGCCTGGTGCGTGGTCCCGCAGTGGCAGGCGGAGGGCAAAGCGACGCAGGGCAGGGGCCAAGCTGGACCCAGTAGCGGACCAGCTCCCTGCACCCTGGAGCATGCGGCAGGCCCCTGCTCTGCACCGGCCAGCAGCCCTAGCTCTTGGGATCTCGCTCCCGGCAGTGAAGGACCCTGGGGCTGGCAAACCGACAGCCGACGGGACTGCGTGTGCTGAGTGAGCATCTCCCAAAGCGACACAGCCTGCCCTGGAACTCACCTCTGCCAGCCTGGCACTGGGAGGCCGGGTCCTGGCTGCAAACCTATGCTCAGTCTTGGGTCTCCATGCAGTGCCTGCCCAGGCAGCTTCTGGGCCTGCTGAGCTCAGACACAGACTCTGTGAGTCTGAGGGGTGAGGCTCCCTAGGAGAGCTAGGGCCACCCTTGGACAGTGGGGAACCAAACCAAGGCTGCCTGGAGCCGGAGCCCCAGGGCCACCCATCCATTGCGTACCCAGAGATGTCAGGGAAGACAAGGGTGCACCAAGGACCAGCTGGCAGGCGGGGCAGGCCAGGTTGCGGCCAGATCAATGCTGGGGTGCCAAGTGGGGGTGCCCCTCCCCAGCCCGACATCCATCTGCAGGGTGCAAAGAGTGAGGGTCTCCTTCCTTCTCTGTTCTGAACACCTCAGGGGCCTCCTCGCAATCCCTGCTGAGAGCGCCCTGGCCTTTCCTGGTGATCCAGACCGCAGGTAGCTTGAGCTTCGCTGGAAGGGTATCTTTCCTGCCCCGCACACCTCACCCAGGTCGGCGGAGCGCATGAAGACCCACACCACGGGGTCTCCCTACTCCACAGTGTGCTCCACTGGGTCAGCCTGCCCTCCTAGCCTTTTCCCTGGAAGCCTTGCTTTGTGGTTCTGGGTCTGCTCACTGAAGTCCTTGCTGAGGCAGTGACTTCCTGTTAGCGGCCCTCAGGAAGCAGAGCCCCTGTTCGGGCAGCACCTTCTGTCTCTTCCCCAGCTGCTTTGCTGGATAGAGCTCGGAGCAGGTGCCCCCAGGAAGCCTGGCCTTGCAGTGGCCTCAGCTCCCTCCTGTCTAGTTACTGAAGCTTGAAAGTCGAGGTCCACTGTGTTTGTGTCACTCTGTCCTCTGGAGTAGGTGCATTGAATCCCACACCCCAAGCCCTGCACTGACCACAGGCCTGCCCTGCCCCACCCACCTGCACTGGTCCTCCAGGCTGGCCTGGTAGGTGACAGGGATGGGCTCCTGGACCTGTCCTTGGCACCCACGGCCCTGAGAGGCCAGCAGGGCCAGGAGGGTGGGGAGCAGGAGGCCAAGGTATCCCTGTCCCTGTCCCTCCCATTTGGTCACCACAGCTCTAGGCGAGACCACAGCTGCCTTCTGGAATTTGCCACTCTCCTGTCCCTTCCAGGTGCCCAAAGACTACCATCACTGGGTCCCCCCAACTTGCCCATTTTACAAAGGACCATTTTATCGAACTTGTGGGAGTAAGGCTATGCACATGACATCCGGACTCTGCTTGACCCCCTACACCCAGCCCATGCCCTGGACCCCACATCCCACCCCCATGTGTGTTCAGTGCGCGTCACCCAAGCCAAGTCAGGCAGCTGCAGCACGGAGATGATGTCCTGTGCTGTGGTACAGTGCGCTTCATACATGGAAAGACCTTCCTACCCTCACCAGGACATTGCCCACGCCCTGCTGAGCATGGAGGCTCACGGTGGCTTCGCAGGCTGTGGCTTTGAGGGTGTGTTGAGACCTCTGCCTGTCAGCTCTCTGGGGATGGAGATTAAAGCTGGCATCTCCCATTAGCAGAGATGCCCGCCGCAGCAAAGCGTGACTTCCGCAAGGTCACTACGAGCAGATGACCAAGGGGACATGCACGCTGGCCTCCCTGGATTTCCCGTCAGTTCTGCAGCCCTCTGCAGAAGCCCTGTGGTGAATCCATCTCTGCCTGGCGTGACTCGCCCACAGGATAAGCTATGTGAAGAACGAGAGCAATCACTAGAATCCGGCCTTCGGCCAGCTTCATCCGGAACTGGATGCAGAGGGTGGCGGCTGTGCTGCGCTTCTCTAGTGTGCAGATGTGGCCTGTGGCCCCCCTAACTGCCTGTGGGCTTCCTGGGTGGCTCTCCTGGCCCCACGGCAACCTGGCATTTTCCACAGCCTTGCATTAGAGGTAGGAGCTGCCACTACCAGTGCAAAGGGGCCACATTCCTGACTTGTAAATTGCCCCGGATGTGAGCTGGACCTGAGTCTCAACCGCTTGGCTTGCTAAAGCTCTTTTACCTGTTTTCTTGGAACTGCTTGGAGTTTGACTGATTTGTGCAGAGCGTCCTGCTGCTACCTGCTGTGTGTTGTGGGGTGTCGGGGGGACTCCACTCTCTGCACCGCAAATGTTCCCCGGCATCCCCCTGACAGCCTGGCTCCAGGCCTATGACTGAGGTTGAGAGCCAGGGCCAGGGGCTGTGGAGAGCGCTGTCTCACAGAAGAGGACCCCTCTGAAGGGACACACTTCAGTCTCAAACAGTGGTGGCCGCTGGCACAGTCTGCCTCCACCACCCAGGGAGAAGTTGCTTCCCCCGCCAAGTGAGAAGCGGTTTGAGTGGCCGCTGTAAGCAAAACACAGCCTGCCGCAGCCCTCATGTCCCCGCTGATGGTGGGTGACGCTGGGGGGTGTGGTGTGGTGAGGCCGTCTCAGTTGCAGTCTCCTTCCTGGAAAGCTGTTAGAATTGTAATCAAGAAACATATTTCTCCTGATTCAATTTCCCCCAACATTTTGTTATGGAAAAGCCTAATTATTTATTTATTTATTTATTTTTTGCAGAATCGAGGATTGAACTCAGGCCCTTGTTCTTGCCAGGGAAGCGCTGATTCTACTGAGCCTTCTCCCTGGCCCAGAAAAGCCTAATTATATAACGAGTTCTAATGGATGCAACATCCAATCATAAAGTCTACTTATATGACAAGACAGTTCCTACTGACACTCGTGTGGGGCTGAACGTGTTCCCTAAACTCTGCCCCCAGCCCTCACCCCGTCTCACACTGTATTTGGAAAACAGGTCTTCAAAGAGGCAGGGAAGGGAAATGCCCTCACAGAACAGGAGGAGAAGATGCAGGGCAGGGTGGCGCCCACCAGCCCACACATGGGAGCCAGCCCTGAAGGCGCCCCGGTGTGGACTTCTGGCCTCCAGGACTGGGAGACAACGGCTCTGTGCAGTGGAGCCTGGGCCGTGGGACTTCGTGGTAGCAGCTGTGGGCACCACAGGTTCTCTATCTGAATCCCAGCAGGCTGGGGGCTGTGCCATAGTCACCCCTTCCTTCACCTGCCTCAGCCTCCCACATTCCGTGTCTTGCCTCTTGTGTGTGACCTCGGGGCCCTGAAGGTTACAGAGTGAAGTCACAGCTCTACCTTGGGGAGCCACCTGTTATCAGTGGCACAGCAGAAACTGCCTGGAAACATGGGCTTCATGTAGACTGGAGGCTGGCTTTACCCCTTTGCCCTAGCTCCGCAAGCCGGTCTGCGTGGTCCCTCTCTGAGGTCACAGCAGGGCGCTTTGCTAAGTGTACAGGGAGCCTGATTCTGCCCCGTCAGGAGCCACTGACGACAGCTTGTGCTCTGTGCACAGGAGCTGGCCAGCAACTTGGTCTCTCTTTGTCTCTCTGTCTCTGTCTGCCTCTCTGTCTGTCTGTCTGTCTGTCTGTCTGTCTGTCTGTCTGCCTGCCCGCCCGCCTGCCTCGTGCTCATGCTCCCCCCTCCCTTCCCTCTAAGCCAGAGGCCGAATCACTTCATTTCTGTGCTGTATCACTTGGACCCACAGTCTCGTGTGCCTGTCTGGTTCATCCAAATTAAGATGAACTACAAAGCACATGCAAGATTTCCAGGATTTATTGAAACAATCAGAAGAATTTTCAAAAGGAATACACAATGTCTTCGTATTATCAGTATTTTTCACACTGACTATACGCTCATGTAAGGGTGAGAAAGTCTCTTCTCTGACCCTCCTGGATTCAACGCCTAGGACCTACAAACAGGAACAAAGGACAGACAGACTAGTGGGAGAAAGACAGCAAATCTTACTGATACTGATTTTTATGTGTAGAAGCGAAGATTTAGAGAAGTAGTAGATACGGGGCTCAGAACCCCTTCAGGACGAGAGCCAAGGGAAGCAGGGTCCTGCTCACAGGAGCGAGATCTGCCAGCCACCGGGGACACGCAGCGAGGTTTGGGCACACAGACCCACCCCAGCCTGGCTCGGGGTTGAGGGGCGCCGTCTCTGTACTGAGCAGGAGACAGGAGTTGATGTCCTGCTGAGGCAGGAAGGAGGAGGGCAGAGAGCGCTCAGGTCTGAGCTTCGCTGGGCTCCAGTGAGCAGTGTGCCCAAGGGCCACTGTCAGAGCCATCTCCCGTGCTGAACCAACAACCTTCTAGGGGTGGCAGGTTAAAGGAGACCATGACAACTGCGGTCAAATCGTAGCACCGAGCCGTACCGAAGCAGCACAGTGCTGGGCATGAAAGGCCTGCCCGAGGACTGTTGCCAGCAAAATGTAAAGGAGAACTAGAGAAGAGGGGGCACTTGCAGGGCAGGCCGTTGGCCCCCGCAGCTGCTGGTTCTCCTGGAGGAGCTTGTCAGGCTGGCTTTCCTGACGGAAGTCAGCTGCTCTCATCGTCAGAGGAGCTGGGGACCTCACTGTCACTGAGGCTGGCTTGGCGCTTTTTGGGGGAGCTCTGGTCCTCACTCTGAGCATCGCTTCCCTGCTCCAGCGCAGACCCCTCAGCCGCGGGCAGATCCTCCGTCCTGCTGGAGCAGGCTCCCTGGCTTCCACCACTGGCCTTTGGGCCTTCCCAATGCAGATCCGTGAAGCAGGCCTGCGTGGGACATTGTCATGTGCTTCTGGTTGGACTCAGGGGACACTGTGGTGGGCTCTAGGTCTTCACCTTGCCACGGGCCCTGGCTCTCAGCTGGATTCCTTGGTCTCTAGAGTGCGGGCAGATCTCCTGTACTCTTTTGCATCTGACTCTTTGGGTGACCATTACAGAATAATCCTGTAAGTTGTGTCCTGTGTTAAACTGCCCCTGCAAATCCTGACTACAGCAAAGACGCATCATAAAAGCCGACAGACCTCTTTGCACTTATCTTTCTGTGGAGTCTAAGCAAATCCTGACGTTATCCACGCAGCCCCCATTTGATGTCCACGACACAGGGCCACTAAATGAGAAAGTAGTCCTCGAATGACAAGTGAAGTTGCTGGGGCTGCTGGGCTGTGGGGTGCACCTTGCATGGGAGGAGAACCTGGGGGGGGGATGTAGGGAGAGCTGCAGAGGAAGGGGGAGGGGGAGGGGACGCTGGCACTGGCAGAGACCGCAAAGACCTTGCCTGGGGTGGGGACACCTGTGTCCCTCCCCTGTTCCCAGTGCAGCTCCAAGTGACACAGAACAGAAATGAAGTGATTCAGGATCTTCCTTAGAAGAGGGAAAGAGAGAGAGAGAGAGATGGAGAGAGAGGGACACTGCCTGTTTGGGACCCTTGTTTGTCCCCACTGAGTGGCAGTGAAGTGGCTCAGAGACCTCCTGAGAGTCTGGCCGGGTGGCTCGGGGTCTCATCGGATATTGTCACATGACCAGCACTGCACAGCCTCCCGGGGCTGCATGTGGAACTGCGAGCCCCCAGCGAAGCCGAGATGACCTCGTGGCAACATTGGTTGCCCATTGTTAGTTCTACTGCTATGTAAAACATGCAGCTGTTTATCTACTGAATCCTCCATTTAATCCTCCTCTCATTAATCCATCTGATTTTCAAACTAAACTCCACATATCCATTCACTTGCCTCCAGATATGTTATTACACATATACGGCGTGACTTAAAAATACAGTGAATGTGTAAGTTTTTCAAATATGGCAAAAGAGGCATTGCTATGAATTCCTGTCAAGATCCTCCCTTCCGAACACAGTTTTCATTGTTCTTGTACTTTCCGGAGACCTCTTTTCCTGTGTATCTTTAGTTGTGCTGTCTGGCTGCCTGGGTATGCAGAATTATTCAAGTTGTTTAACTTTCTGGTCACTGGGACTTTGAGCAGGAGCCAGAAGTCACCCGGTGTGACAGACCCACTGGGCGGGGTGGGGGTGGGGACGCACTGTCCCATTTCAAGAGCCGCCCTGGTGCTGGACGCAGGCAGCACCGGCGTTCACTGCAGTTTTGATGGCGCCTGGTAAAGGGACGCAGGGTAAAGAACTTCCAGAGCTGCTCCCGAAAGCGGTAAGGATGAGGGCTGAGTGTGCTCAGGGCTGGGGCGATCCTGAGGGGTGAGTGGCCATTTTTCTCTTACTGCAGCAGTTTAAATATGAACTGCAGAGTTGGCCACACCTCCCCTGAGAGGGACCGAGGTGAGCGCCGCTGCAGGGAGGGGCATTGGGCGACAGGAACAGGGAACCAGCGCTTGCAGGACGGCTTCCCTTTCCACCCCGGTCTTGCACAGAAGCAGGGCATAGATGTTCTATTTGTCCGTATTTTTTAAACCGCACCTTGTATAAGTAAGTGCCTGAGTCCACCCCGACCTTGCAGTCGCTCGTTTTCCGTGGACCTGTGCCTGCAGCATCCGTGTCCCTCCCTGCCGGCCATCTCTGGTGGCACTGGCCCACAGTTGCAGCTCTCTGGGAAGCGCAGGCAGGAGGACCGATGCCTGGGCGGCTTAGCAACTTGGGGAGACCCTAATACAGAAAGGGGGGAGCTACAGCTATGTGGACACTCTGAGGCATGTTTCCAGGGCCAAAACAGAGAAGCAAGAGCTGCCTCTCAGCAGTTAAGTTTCCAGGCCCAGCCGGTGACTCTGAAGACGGGGCCAAGCGCTTTTCCACGATGCTATCGTGACCCAGCGTTCCATGTAACATAAACCTAACAGACAGTGCTTGTGTGAGTTATACCAAACACATTCTCCCCTGAGACTCCAGCCCCTATGATGAGTGGGGTTGCCCTCCCAGGGCTCCTGCATCTCGGCCTCTTCTACCTGCTCCCCACCTTCCAGGAGATGGGGCTCTTCTGACACTGGTTTCCCCACCTTGGGAAAGCTTGCCCTCTCTAGGCCTTGGGGAAACGGAACACGCAGTGCGTCTTCTTTCCTGAGGCTGCCTAGCGCTGGCCTGGCATCTGGAGACCACCACCGCGGCTGTGGGGCGGTGCGTGAACGCTTTCCCCGCCCTGAAACAAGCCAGGCCGTTTTACTTCTGCGGGCTAGAGGACACACGTGGCATTGCCTAGAGGTGAGCCGTCACCCAGGCCACACCCAGCGACAAGAGGCTGGCTTCTGAGGATGGCAGCAGGAAATACCCGAAGCCTCCTCAGTCTGGCTGGGGATGCGACAGGAACCATAGCACTCAAGCAGTGTGCCTTTCTCTGGAGGACTCTAATAAATTCTGCAGCTCTTAATAGATCAGAATGCTTCTGCCATCTGTATGCGTCCACCGTTCTACATCCAATTGCACTGAAGAGCACATAACGTGGGCTTTATCCTCTGTGCCACTTCTACGTGTGCATTTCTGTGGCATCAAGTATACTGAGATGGATGGAATACCACTGCCACCACCAAGGACCAGCTGTTCTGTGTCTACCCAAATGGAAGTATTGGACCCCAGCTCCCCACTTACTACCCTACCTCACATTCTACTCACTGAAATTGATCAAACTTAACTTCCCCCGGAAGTTGTAGCCTTCAGGAGACTGCACGGCTCTAAGCTGGTCACCTCCAGACACTGGTCCAATGGGACTACTGTCTAGGGGTCCAGCAGGTGAGCGGGGTCTGGCAAGTTTCTGGCCACCCCAGAGCTTCCCAGACTTCCTCCCCCACCCCGCTTTGTGTGGACTTTCCCCTAGCCAGCGGGGGTTTGCTTCACAATGTGGCTGCGCACAGTGCTGAGGGGAATTTTATCAAGCCCCAACCTTGTCTACGCGTGTAGAACCCTGGTACCCTCTGCCCGCGTCCACCCAAACTATGCAGTGCTGGCCCATTGTCCTGGCTTATCCCTCGCCTTTCACAGCACCACGGGCTTCTTCCTGCAGCACCTCAGTCACGCTGACGGCCCCTCTGCGGACCTTTTAGACCTATTTCGTCTTTCATGACCACAGAGGTCGGGCAGCAGCGTGCACCTCGGCCTCAGTAGGAAGGCCCTGCTCAGGCATGGGTCGGGGAGCTGCGTGCAGCCTCTGTGAGCCTTCCTCATGGCTGGGCGGGGCCAGGCGGTCTGCAGGAAACAGCACATGGAGCGTGGGCCCTTGAAACGCAGAGCGGGGCCTAACAGCTTTTCCTGAGCAGAGACGCCCCGCAGCGGTGACGTGTGGCCTGGCTCAGGAGCAGCGAGCGTGGCAGCCTGGCCTCCTGAGAGTGACTCTGGAGTTCACCAGCTCGGGGCCACCCCAGGCTTCTGTGGTCAGCAGGTCTAAGCCAGGCACAGCATGACCCTCACCCTGCCACACAGCGCAGTCTCCTGCTGTGGGGCGCCTTGCACCTCTGCCATCCCTGGCTGGCATCTGTAGATCCCCCACTGAGGCACTTCCTGGCACACGGTAGGCCCTCATTTGCTGAAGGCCTGACTTCTCGTCTCGACTTCACTCATAGAAAATGCTGTTTCCACTTCAGTGCTGCTGAGCTGGGTGTGAGTGTGCAGGCAGGGCAGCGAGTGCTGCGGTGCAGGCTGAGAGCCACCCAAGAACCGTTCCAGTCCTTGACCCTCGCTGCTTTCTGGCCTTTCCCCTACCTTCAGTCACCTGTGGGCAGGTTGCCAACTGCTTACCGTGTAGAGTAGTGTGACAAATCCCACGTGGTCCTGCTGCATCCCGCATGGTGCACAAGTCATCCCTGTGTCCCTGGAACACCCGCTCACCCGCTGGCCACTTAGCAGCCTGTCACAGAGCCATGGCCGCAGTGTCATGGGGCATGTGTTTGTGCTACTTAGCGATGGCCCCACAGCAGGTGAGCGGGGTCTGGCAAGTTCCGTGACAGCTTGCCTAGTTTATGACGGGCTATTGCTATTGGTCTCTGACTGTGCCTAATTTACCAGTTATACTCTGTCATTAAGGTCTATACGTTCAAGAAAAACGGCAGTGCGTGTGGGGTTCGCCCTTACAGGACTGCAGGCACTCCCGGAACACCTCAGAGCGCACCTTCTGCACATGGGGGTGCTGTTCTGTTTTTCTTTTTCTTTTTAGCACCAGGAGTTTTATCAAAAATAGCAGAATGCAGTGGATTTTTGAGTGCATTTTGTGAGATGCATCAAGCCTTTACTGAACTTCAGCACTTCCCTCACACATACAATGCTGTTTTTAAAAAACTTGTTAATTGGCTCCCAGGAAGTTGGTAAATGGTTTTTTTCTTTCTCTTTTGTGTTGTTATATAACGTAGACAAGCTTCGTTCCATAAGTTGCAAATTCCAGCAGACCACTCGCTCACACATGCTTATTACGTGCCTCGCTTCCCACCCGCCAGCCCTAACCTTTCCTTCTGGGTGTCGGAAGCCGTAAGTTTTGCTCAGCTTTGTCAGGGGTGTGTGTCCCTCAGCCCTCTCCAGGCCTGTGCTGAGCTGATGCTAGTGACAGCAGTGTCCTCCATTCTGAGCCGTAGGTGCTGGCCTCAGTGGGCCTGGCCTGTCACCTGCTGGAGAGAAGGCCTCCCACCCTCCAGGGACGAGTGTGATGGGTGCGCGGCATTCTCAGGCATCGCCAACCCTCAGGGTGAGAAGTGGGCACCAGCACAGTGGGTCTAAAGGGTCAGTGTCTTTCTCCAGGGACTGCCCTGGTTCTGTAGGGGCCTCGTTCCTCTTAGCACAGCAGGCTGTGGTGACAAGGCCCTGCCTATGATCCACTCCCTCCATACCTTCACACAATTCTTTCCACTTTCCTCTGTGATAGGCTTCTGCAGAAGCTATCGATTGGCAGAGCCAGGAGGCTGACTAAACCTCTTTCCCCTGAAATTATCCTGGCTCAGGTTAGCGACAGAAAAGGATAAGACAAGAGCACTGAGGACACACTTAGCTCAGGTGGCGATGAGCATGGGCCATGCTGTCCATTCTTAGTGACAGGACTGCCGAATCGAAGCTAAGTGTGGGCAATCTCTCCTTTGTTGTTGCTCAGGGAGGGAGCTGGCCACCTGCCACGTCCTTAACAACAGTGACCTGGTGACATGAGACAGGGCAGGCTCCATCTGAGAAGGAGTCCCGGCTGCCTGTGTGCAGACAGGGAAGTGCCACAGTTTATAACAACAGGGAAAAGGTCACAGTCACCGAGGAGCTTGTATCTGCTGTTCGTGAACTCTGTCCTGATTAGAACCATCCGTCTTGAATCATTTCTGATCATTTTAGTGTAATTGTGCTCGGAACATGATTCTGGAGTAGAGCGCTGGCTTTTATCAATCACAACAAAGAGGGCAGGTGTCAGAAAGGTAAAAGCAATCGTCAACACTGAATAAACACATTTTACATGGATTCTTGCACCACATATGTACTGAAATGAGCTCGTCCCGGTCCCAGCGCTGCGCTCACTGCTGGGGAGAGAACAGAAAGCCTGCCCATTTTAGTCGTTCTTCTCTAGTTATTCTTGTTTTGCTGAGACAAAATACTCAACACCCAAAGTTAGAGGAAGAAGGGTTTATTTAGCTCACAGTTTGCAGAGGTTTGAGTTCTCAGTCGGCTGGCTCCAAGGCAGGGTGGAGTGGTGAGGCGCGTCACAGAGGGGAACAGAAATGGCCCACGGAAGCAGAGCAACAGGGAGGGGTGGTGACACGCCTTT
This sequence comes from Octodon degus, assembly GCF_000260255.1. Lineage (NCBI taxonomy): Eukaryota > Metazoa > Chordata > Mammalia > Rodentia > Octodontidae > Octodon > Octodon degus. Next base: position 11,556,756 of record NW_004524628.1, read on the forward strand.
CCTCCCTCTGGACCACATCTCGGCTCCTGGGATCAGAGTGGTGCCCAATCTACCAGAGGGTGGATTTGGCAATGGCACCCTCACACCCAGCTTGGCACTAGGAGGGCGTCACCCACACCAGGTCCAGCCACCTCCAAGAAAGCCCCCCTGTGTCTGCATGAGGCTTTGTGGGGACGTCTAGACGCGGGCCATAGCACAGCCTTGCTCCTGGACACCGAATTGCAGAGATGCCACTGTGTGCCACAGCAGCTAATCCTGGACCCCTTGCCCTGCTCTCACTCTCACCAACCTCTCCTCTATCACACTGATATCATGTGCTGAAGAGTGGCCCCTGAGGAACAGAGGTGCTGGGGTTGAGGACCCCTGGCCCCTGCTCTTGCGGATGCTCTGTCTCAGACCCTGCACGCCCTCCTTGAGCCCACAGAGGACAGATGCCAGCTGTCAGGAAGGGCAGTCAGCTCTCTGTGCCACTCGGGTGTCTGCTGCGCTGGGGTGAGCCCTGCGAAGCGTCACGAGACCCGAGCGCCTCCCGCCCACTGTGGGAAGTGGCTGTGTACCTCAGCTCACTGGGACGCTGCCTCACCTGAGTTGTCCTCAGCCTGTCGCTTCCTGCAGCCTCGGTTTTCAGCCTCAGCATTCATCAGCGAGTTCCTGGTGAAAGAGGAAAGGCGTGCCGTAGGCTAATACTCTTACCAGAAGGAGAAGCATCAAGCGGGCAAGTTCTAGGGCCAGAAAAAGACCCCAGACAGGCGCCACTGCTGCATTCCTGCCTAGCCACTCCTTGTACTTGCCCCTACAAAGTCCTCTTTGAATTTTGGAGAAAAAGTAATTGCCTTTAAACTCTGGCACTGGAGGGGCACTCACGCATGGCTTGCTCTTTGTGTGGCCAGCCCAGGAAACCTGTCGTAACCGAGTTCTGTGTGCATGCGCCTCCCAGGTTCCCATCCACAATAAAGCTGTGTGGCTCATCCTGTTGAAAAGTCCCCATCAATGATATGGGTAGAATTTTACCAACAAGGAAGCTGGAACTCTAGCGTGAGGCTTCCTTCGGGATTTAAGAGCCGGCAGTAAAAGCTTGTCCTATAGCTTCCCCGCACTGGCACTGAAGGCTCGGAACCCGAACACCCTGGACCAGACCCCCAGGCTGCCGTGGCTTTTCGTGATCCTCAGAGGTAGAGTCACCATGGGAAGAGGCCTGCCGGCACACACGCCTTCCAGACAAAGCCAGGGCAGAGGTGCTGCCCCGGTCCCCTCTGGCTCCTCCTCTAATGAAGTACCCTAGGCTGGTGCTTACACACAATGGACACTCCCCACAGTCCGGGGGCCAGAAGCCAAGATCAAGGTGCCAGCAGATTCTGTGTCTGGCGAGGGCCACTTCCCGGTTCACAGATGGTACGCCCTCATCCTGTGCTCACCCCTTCCCCAGAACTGTCACTCAGGACTCTGGCCACCTTCAGCCCCACTCAGATGGAGACCAACAAGAGTGTAGTGGTGGATTCACTGTGTCAACTTGAGAAGTTTTGAGGTTTAACTAAGTGACTCAGCAGGGGCCCGGGTCCTCACTGTTAGGGCACACCGAGGCACTGTTGAGACCACTGAGGCGGGAGGAGTTTAAGCAGCATGTAAGGATTCATTGCAGACTGGGTGTGGCTGGGGCAAAGGCAAGGAGACCGCTGGCCCTGAGCAAGGGATGAGGGCATGTTTTATAGGGGAGTTTAGGTAGGGGGGAGTGCTGTTCCTGAGAGGAATGTAGACATTTGGGTCTCCGAGTGGGGTCTGGGGCTGGATGATGGACAGGGTGGTGCTGGCCACAGGGGTGCTGGCAGGACGGCATGTCTCGTGGTGTTCCATGGAATCAGCTCTCCGCAGGGGCTGAGCTGTATGGGCGCCTGCTAGCTTCATGTTTAATGCTGTGTACCTGCAGGCATGAGTGGCAGGCCTTCTGGGTAGGTGGGGAGTCTGATCAAAGACCTGACACAAACTGTTTAAATACCCTTAGCCTGGGCAAGGGAGGGCAGGGAGATGCAGTGAATGCTCTACCCATCCAGGGCAGGCAGCCTGCTTACAGTGAAGGGAAGTCTCGCTTCTCCCTGCTCCACTCTTGTTGCTTTTGCTGTCTTCCACTGTTGTGAACTCTTGTCCCTCTGCTGTGCCACCCTGCCTTGGAGCCACTGATCATAGACTGAAACTTCCACAAACTGCAAGCAACAGAAACTTTTCCTTTCTTTAAATTTGGACATCAGACATTTTGTCTCAGCAATGAGAAAAAGTAAGGATTTGGTTCCAGGAGTGTGGTCATTGCTATGATTATACCTGACTGTGTGGCTTATGAGCCTTTGGGAATGGCTTGTGGGAAGAATTTGGAAAGGTTTGGAGATGTCACCTGAAAGAGTTGGAGTGCCTTACGCTGTTCTGTATTGGAGATTCTGATCAGATCTCAGAATAGCAGAAGGCCGATGGAAAGTCTGCCCGTAAATACCAGGCTGGGGAGGTTTCTGCTGGGAAGAAGGACTGCACTGGTTATCGGACTCCAGAAGATGTACGTTATGGCTTGGCAGGAAGCTTGCCTGCATTTTGCTCTTGTCCAGAGACTTTGCCTGGGACTGAGATTAAGGATGGAAAACTAATTAATCTGGCCAAACAGATGTCAATGCTGTCTGATGTTGAGGCAGTGGCGTGGCTATTGTTGGGGGCATTCAGCTGATTTATGTCAAGAATCAAGAGGGAAGAGCCCAGCAGTGTGATTTACAATGCTGTGAGTGTGGCCAGAAAGGAAGGTCCAGTAAGGCCGTGCACTGCAAAGGTAGAGTAGGGAAGACACTGATTGCTGAGAAGGAGCAGGAGAACAGAAGAGAGGGCACCACGACTAGAAGCAGGTCTCCTCCTTTTGCAGCCTCAAACTGCAAAAGTGAAAGACTTTCTTGGGGGAGAAAGCTGCAGAGTGCTGTGCTCCAGAATAGGGGCAGTGTAGAGAATTTGTTTTTTCAGAATTCGACTCAGAGTGCAATCCAGGCACTCGAGCTCTACAGCCAAGAGCGAGGAAGGCCTACCCACCGCTCAGCTGGCAGCAGATGTTAGCATCACACGTGTGGTGCTGGCTTCAGGAATGTGCAGAGAGCAGGGGTTGTGGGCTTAAGAAGGCTTCCACCCCAACTTCAGAAGGCCGGGGGGCCAGCTGTGTGCCCCCCAAAGGCAGCATGTGAAGCTGTGAGGGTGAAGCAAAGGTGCAGGGGAGGCCCCATAAATTTGGAGAAGTCAGGATCATGAACCATCTAAGGAAACCTGCAAGGGGGACCAAGGCCAACCCACAAGAGACGTCATGGAGCCACGGCTACCAGACCTGCCATAGAGCAGTGTCCCTCAAGCCCTTGGGAGATCATGACTTGCCACAGATTGCTTCAGATACTGCTTAGGAGCTACAGGACTTTGTGTTTACTCTGCTGGATTTTGGGCTTGCTTCAGTCCCAAAACATCATACCCCCATTTTAACTTTTGGAATGAAAATGTTTATCCTGTGCCATTGGATTTTTTCAAAACCAGGGGTTGAGCTCAGGCCCTTGCGCTTGCCAGGGAAGCGCTTCTTCTACTGAGCCATCTCCCCAGCCCACTGTTGGATGTTGAAAGTGTTTAACTTTGTTTGCATTTGTACAGGAGCCCACAGCTAAGAGTTTGCCTTACACCTCAGAGGAGGCTTGGGACTGGGACTTTGCTGCAACACTGAGGCCCTTAGGATTTGGCAGCTCTTGGAGATGAACTAGATGCCTTTTATATAGAGGAGTGCGCCTGAGTCTTGGGGGGCCCAAGGGCAGAGTGCGACAGCTCTAGTGGAATGTGAAGCTGACAGACTGAGTACTGGCTCTTAGGGCTTGGTCAACCTGTGTTATGATGCTTGGGTTGGGAAGTGATAAGAAGTATGTCTGGAAAGCAGTTCTTAGAAATGCATCTGGTGGCCAAGTCCACAAGGGGTGGACTGAAGTGGCTGGTACACTGTGTCAACTTGAGAAGTTCAGAAGCTTAACTGAGTGCTTCAGCAGGGGCCACTGAGCCTTGGGAGGAGGACGTGGACGTGGTGTGGTGGGGGAGCCCGCAGTCAATGTAAGAGAGACAAGAGGCTTGCTCTCCCCCTTCACCCTTGCTGCGCTTGCTGTCTTCTGCCAGCAGGAACCCCCTCAGCCATGCCAGCCTGCTGTGAGCCAGCTGATTGTGGGCTGAAGCTGCCCCCAACAGTCAGCTAATGTGAGCGGAATCTCTCCTTCCTAAGTTTTCGGTGCTGGGTATTGTGTCTCAGCAATGAGAGAAAAGTAGCCAGGACCAGGAGTTTCCACGGATGCAGCACCCTTTGGAGGCAGAGGACTCTCACGTCATGTCTGGCCTCACACGCGTTGTCATTGTCGTCATGGGTTAGGGCTGGAATTCTAGGTTTAACCTGTTACCCAAGTCTTGAGTTAGGACCCGAAGGGCTCTCTGCTGTCCTGTGTGCGGCATCGAACAAAGACTCTGGATGCCGGAAAAGCTCACGCAAAGGGTACACAAACATCAGTCTGAGCCCAGATGTGTGTGTGTTAGAGATGATTTCAGTCAGTGCCTTATATAATTTCTATAGTTACTGCTACCAAAATGGCCCCCCAAAAGCTAGAAAATAAGGGAAGGAAGGGAGGAAGGAGGGAAAGGTAAAGAAAGCCATCTCAATCCAAAGGAAAAAGGAAATTGTGGAGAAATGGGAGTAGCGCCCCCGTGGCCCATCTTGCTTGTGTGTACGGCAGGTTCAAACCCACTGTCTGCACAGTCTTGCAGAGAAGATTTGCCTAAAGGAGCTGGTGTAGAGGAGCCTGAGCCGTCACTGGAGCCCTGGATCGATGACATTGCCACGATAATGGGGCGCGTGGGCTTGGAGGGGCATCTACAGGGGAGCTGCGGCAGCCGCTGGCTGAGCCCAGAGAAGGGAGCTGAGGAGCTTTCTGGAGAGGAGGCGAAGCAGCAGCAATCCGTGTAGCAAATCTCTTCTGAAATAAAGGCAATCCTGAAAAGAGACAACAAACAGACAGACAGACAGACAAAGGTTTATAGAGGAGACCCACCCACACAGAAATGCCAATCGCTGTGTTCACTTGCTTAATGACAGTGTCATGTCACACTACAGAGTAGTGTGAAGGAAAAGAAACACCTTAGACCAGCTTTAAGTTCTAAAAATGTTTAAGACCCAGCGAGCCAGAAGCAGGCCCAGTGGGCTGCAGACACCCCCACGCAGAGAAAGCGCCCCGAAGGCCGCCTTCCGGGTGTCCTCACAGAAGGGGCTCTCCTTCCGGTGGCAGCCACCTTCCATTCCATCCTCCCTTCCCGCAAGTCGAAGACGTCAACTGAAGTGGTGAGTGGTGCAGTGTGCAGCTGTTGTTTCCGATAAAACAGGCCCATTTTATAATGTTTAAGTGAATACAGTAAGAGAATTGTTGGTGTTGCTGGTAAATTGTAGGCATTATACAACTCTTATTATGAAAAGCTTAGTTAAGGGGTGCTTCGGGGAGTTTGGAAGGTGTTATGTTTATTCTTACTATTTCTCATGGCAGGAAGTCTTGATGTACAACCAACTTGGGTTACAACCGTCCCTCGCAAACACGCTGTCTGTGTGCTAGGGGTCCACAGTAACACTCTGAGCTCGCAAGTCACGCATCCCGGTGGTGCCATCAGCACTCCTGAGGGTGTCCGAGCATTGCATGATGTCCAGAGCACACCACCCTGCAGGTCCATCTGCCGAAAGGGTGGAACTGAAGCCCCTGAGAGCCCGCAAGTGCGGGAAAAGGCCTCTGTCCTCCCTCTATGCCGACAGCAGGGCACAGCTTTCCCCTGTGTTGGTGGCATCCATGGTGGCCTTATCCTGTACCCAGAGAGGGGAGCAGCGTTATCGCTGGGACAGGACCCTATCTAGACAGCCCCCGCTCTCCGCTGGCTCTGCCCAGATGCCTCCAGTTACTGCGTGGGGATCGAGTGCTCAGCTCCTCTTTCCTTGGGGACACTTTGCAGCTATTTACCGTGCTCTGCTAAAATGGTGGATGGGTCCCCTGCCTCTAACCTCCTTTGGGTTTTTACTTTTTTATGAAGCCCTCCATGAATATTAAAAATTGACATCAGCCAGAATGTAGGACGTGAATTCATCTTTCTCTTGTGAATCTGTCGTGCCTCATGGGCTCACCCTCTGCTGCTGAAGGAAGGGGAGAGGGTTTCTCCTGTCTCGTAGGGTCGGGGTCATGATGTCCCCACCTTGCCACAGCTGCCTGTGTACTGCAGCCTTCCGGGCCAGGAGCCCACACTAGCCTTTTCTCCTCCTTACTGATGTCTCATTGTCACATGCTTCAATCTGATGAATGGGAGCAACTGCGATCTGCTCCTCTTGGAGCAACTTCCGGTGTCTGCAGCCCCTTCTCATCTATGTGTGGCTCCACCCTGCTGTCAGGAGCCCGAGCTTCTCTGCTGTGACTATCATTTTCCCTCCTGGACTCCACACCTGCTTCTGGGGTGAGGGGAGAGAAGGCCACGTCTCCGATCTAACTCTTGCCATGGGGATGGGTTGTTTTCATTTCACAGAGAAGACATAAGGGTCGCCAAGGCTCAAAGAGCCTTTCCAGGCTCTTTAAAAAGTCTCCTGCTGCATGTTTTGAAGCACATGAGATCTTGTGCTCTCTTCCTTGTATTTTTGCTCTAAAACTAGCCAAACATTCTCTTTCTGCTCTGTCCTGGAACTCACTCCTCAGTAACAACAAGCAGACCCCAGAGTCCCAGTTGGCTCCCCGTTCTCCACACCGCCTCCAGGAGTTCGAGGACTTGGGTAGGTACTTTGTCTAGGTACTTCCCAGGTCAGAACAGCAGCCCAACCCCCTCATGATCCTTCTACCAAGGAGGGGCAGTGTAGCCCCCAGGAGCAGCCCCTTGTGAACAGAGACCCCAGTGTGTACAGCGGTCCTGAGGGGAACATGGCAACTGCTCCAGGGAGGAGAGGGCCCTGAGATTTGGGGAGCACTGACCCACCATAGTCAGGATCTGTGCTCATTCCCAACACCAGGGAGGGCTCCGGAACCAGAGGGCTTGATCTCCTAAGAGCTTGGGGTTTTGTCTGTTGTTTTCCTTTATGGGGAGAGACCTAGGAATGGGAGGTTTCTGTCCCCCGAGGGACCTCATAGACACCCTGGCACTGTTTCCCTCTGCCACTGCAGAGCTGCTTGCCAGCAGTTTGGGGTTTCACAGCCCGTTGATCTCTCTCTGGGAGGGAAAGCCTAAACTTGCCTGTTGGGTGCATGGGGATTTTAGTAACCAGGGCCGCCTGTTAGAAAGTTCAGGGCCAGTGGGCCTGCTGCCTCCTGCCCCGCCGCCCACTGTGGCGCAGGCACACACGTAGCCCTGTAGGCCTCCTGTGCCCCTCTCCACTGTCCACACCAGTGTCTGAGCCAGGTTCTGCACAAGCATCCCAGCAGCACACCCTTGTCCTCCACAGCACTTAGCTGAGTCCAGGGAACGCTGTCACCATGGAGCTGGGCAGAGTGCATGCTGGGCCCCACCAGGGATCTGAGGATGGAGGGGATCAGGCAGGGTGGACTGCGGCTGCCAGTCCCAAGCCCTGCGGCTGCTTCTGGAAGTGCCCAGAATCCACTGCCAAGGAGGAAGACTTTATCGAAGTACAGCTTTGGGTAGCTGCTTATATTTGTTTTTGTTAGGAGAATAATTTCCAGTGAGAAACTATTAAATTCTAGCCAGTCCTTGAAAAGCAGAATGGCTTTAATCTCCAAAAAAAAATGAAGGCTCCATGGTGGCCTTATCTTGTACCCAGAGAGGGGAGCAGTGTTACTGTTGGGACAGGAGCCTACCTAGACAGCCGCTGCCCTCCCCTGCATGTGGGATGGCGCTGTTACCCAACACTGCCCAGGGCTCTCTTCCAGGATCTTATTGTCTCATTCGAAGAACTGGACAAGTTCAGAATGAGGAGTCACATTTATTTATGGAAACAGTGGAAAAAAGAAGGGCTCTGAGACTGAGTATGGGAAGAGAAAATATGCCCTGCACGGGCAGCAGGCTGCAGCAGAGAAAGAAGAGAGCAGGCACAAGGGCCCCGTCGGCGTCCTTCGTCCTCACCCTGACAGCAGAGCTTGCTGTGCCAAGCAGGGCCCTGACTCTCATCTGTGCATGTGTCCTGCCCATGGTGGACAGGACACACCTGATTGCCCAGCCAGGCCTTCATCCCCTGCGCAATATCTGGTCACGTGGCTCCATTGGCACAACCGAGTCACGTGACCAGGCGCAGGCCAGGTAAGACGGAAGGAGAGCCAGGATTTTGCTGGTAGTTTATGAAGGGATTCTTGGCCCATGAAATCAAACTCTGAGCGTGATGAGGACCTCAGGGGGCCAGGAGTGGTGCAGCCGCAGATGAGCACTTCGGAGGCCGGGTGGAGGCCCGGGAAGGCGAGTGGGGGTCTCTACCTCCCTGTAGTTTCAAACTGCAACTGCGGTCAATTAGACCCATGTGTGTAAATACCGTCTTGTGTCCCTAGCCCAAGAACCCGAAAGAAGAAATTAGACCTGCCAGGAGTAACAGACATACTAAAATGGGAAAAAACAGAACTTGAGGGTTAAACAAGGAAGATGAGAGAAAGGAGAAAGGACAGGAAAAAAGGCACGGGAAAGTGGAAGTATGTATACGGGATGGCTGAGGTGGCTGCACTAAGAATTACGGTCGGTGTTTTGAAAATAGTTAAAGGGTCGAATTTTCACCGTGACGAACTCTATCTGCGCTCCAGGCAGCTATGTCGGGGCAGCAACGAGTGACACAAGAGCCGCGCTTGAATTCCTGTCCTCTCGGTCTTCCGGATGGGGACCATTTCTAATGCCACATCAATTATTACTATATTCGTTAAATAAATTTTTAAAAAGGTTATAAAAGAGACAAGAACAAAAGTTTAAAGTGTCTTGAAAGCAGGCGGTAATATTCAATCATACGTCCGCCTTGCATAACTATATCTGCCATTCTGAGCAACAGATCTGACAAAAATAGGTAATATGTCAACCATTGTCAATGAGCTACTCTTGTTTTGAAAGTCTGTAATGTCGGTATTGTTGTGTTACCCTGTTTCTGATTTTTGTTCTTATTTTTGTTTTACTCTCCAAAATAAAATAAATTTTAAAAAATCAGGGTTCAAAAATATTCAAAGGAAGATTCGAGAGCAAACGCTGCGCTCCCGGTTTTAGGCTGTACACTTTCTGAGTGGTGCGAGGCACCTCGTCCCACCGCTCACCCTCCTCGCCGGGCAGGAGGAGCCCCTCTGCCCGTCCCGTGCACGCTAGGTCGTGGGTCCCGGGTGGAGGCGCGGGCGCCGCTGCAGGCAGGAGTGCAGACGCACACCCGGAGGACGCCTCCGGGCTTGGCCTTCCTGCGCGCCCTGGCTCGGCGGAGTCGGGTTCCACCGCGTCCACCGCGTCCAGAGAGGGCTCACGGCCGCCCTCTGCTGGGAGTGGCCCTGGTGCCCGTGCGCCCTGCCCATCATAGGGCGTGAGAACTGCCAGGGTGAGGGCACCGCTCACCCATTCACTGGGAAGTTTGGGGAGGCGGAGAGGGAGCCCCCAGCCCGCAGGGCAGGTTTTCCAGCCCTGTTGTCTGATGAGCGCCCTCCTCACCCTTCGGGGAAATCTCTCAAGAGCCCGCGGGCTCGCGCTCCGCGCCTCCAGCCAAAGCCCTTTGAGTCTGTCTTCCCAGGTCAAGTGGTAGCGACCTCTCCTCTTGGTTCCTCGCAGGTCCCTGGCACCTGGTGACTCTCACCGGTGCCCTCTGCACCAGCGCAGGGCCTGTTGCCCCCCTCCCTCCTCCAGGTGTGGTTAGTGAGCCTGGGGCCTCCCTGCTGCCACCCTGAGGTCACCCATGGGGGCCCTGGAGTCACAGTTGTTCCTTCTGAATGGGCAGCTCGGCTTGCAGGGCGGTCTGACTCGGTGGCTGGGACGCCGGCGCTCAGTTACCAGCCCCTGGGCACAAAGTGCCTGAGGGGAAGCTGAGGCGGGACCCGCGGGAGGTAGAGCCCGCTTGCTCGGGCCACTGATTGTCCTGTCCTGACTGTCTTGCAGGAGCCCAGCTTTCCACATAACAGCTGCCGGATGACGACAGACAATCTTCGTGGTCAGTGGCTCAGAGTACGCCTGCGTCTTGCTTCTTCGATTCAGAGCCACCTTGATGCGGTGGAGATAGGAGAGGAAGCACTTGCTCCGAAACCCTAAGGACCATTTCTGGGTGGCCTGTGCTTGGGCAGGGACCCTGGGACACTGAGCCCAGGTCTGTGGGCGGAGCCTCCTGGCCTGCAGGCGCAAGCGGTCGCAGAGCCGGCCCTGACCAGGACCTGCTTAGAGCTGGCCACCAGCACAGAGTGGTCACACGTGACTCCATTCACAGTCCTCGGGTGACACACAGCCAGAGTCAGCAACGCTTTGCACTTATTTTCACGTGTGCAGAGCCTCCCTGAGGTCACCTGGGAGCCACTGCTGTACTGCTCTCTAGTCACAGTGCTCCAGGGTCCTCCCTCCGGGACGCCTAAGGTCTCAAGAAGAGGAGGGCCCTCCATCTTGCGGGGAGGATGGTGTCTGCCGCACGGGGTGCTTGTTGGGACTGGGGACCCTAGAGGCCCAGAATCTTCTCTGGTGGTCCAGTACTCTACCAGGGCCCATCCCTCCTGATAACTTCTGACCACAGGGGAGAGACCATGGCTGGAACTTCTGCTCCTGCTCCTCTTCAGCCAGGGTGCAACTTGGGGTCCTTCTTGGTCTGACTGCTGGACCACGAGATACAGGTGTTGCTTTAAGGCAG
>NW_004524628.1:11568888-11570509 GCF_000260255.1 Octodon degus
GCCCTGCAGAAGCTCTGGGAGGCCCGCAGGTGAAGGGGTGGAGGCAGCGGTTAGCCTGGGAGCACTCTGCTGGGCTCTCATGCGAGGCAGCAGGTGACGCCGCAGGGAGCACAGCCGCCCCGCCGTGGCACCTGGACTTCCTGGCACTCAGCACTGAGAAGAATTTTCTTCTCTGTGAGCTACCCAGACTGTGACTCTCTGTAGTAGCACAGGAAGCAGGGGGCCAGTCTGGCTCCGATCTGGGCAGATTCATGGGGAAACAGTAGCTTAGGAGGGCCAATTGGTGGCAGGGGAGCAGGTGAGGCACGCTCGGCGCGGCTCAGCACCCACAGCGGACCTCGTCACTGCACGTGTCCTCCTGTCCCACATCCCCGAGATCCGCTTCCCCACTTTGCCTTGGCAAATGGAAGGCAGCACCTGTGTGGGCGCCACCGTCTCCCTCTGGCGCCTCTGTCCTGTCAGGCCTCTGCCTGGACGTCACCTGCAGGGATGAGCTGGCGGGCTGCCCTAGGGCTCGAGGAGGGGCATGTGCGGAGCACCTCGGGGTGGCCTGCTCCCTGCCTCGGTTCTCAGCACTCACTGGAGAGAGGCCTGTATGAGACGCTGTCCCTGGGGCGCGTCCCTGGTGAGATGCTGCCCTGCTCCAGCAGTGGACCGGGAACTGCCCCTGGGGCAGATCCCAGCCCCTCCAGCACTGCTCTCTGACCCTCAGTCACTTCCCCTGGTCACTTTTCTCACCTGCCAAGAGCAACACGCGTGTCCCTGCAGTTAGAGATAACCGCACGCGGCAGGGCTCTGCACAGAGCAGGCGCTTGGGGCATGCTAGCCTCACACGCCACCTTCATAACTGCGCAGGGCGCTTGGGGGCCGGGGCAGGGACGGTGCCCAGCGGCCTCCCACCGCCTGCAGGCTGGGCGCCATCCCTTCCCCTGCAGCACGGCAGAGAAGGCGGCACAGGCTCTGCAGCCCTGGGTCCCTGTCTCCTACGTGGGAAGAAGTTGGCCAGCTCCCAGAATGGCCACCTGAGCAGGGGTCAGCGCCCATGCCGAGCTCGTTACAACAATAAGCCGCCTGGCAAGCAACGCACTGACTTCCTGTTTGCAGCCCGAGAACACATGCTAATTGGCCAAGTCTTCAATGTGGGGCGCGCAGTCCAGATTTCCTTAAAGCTTTGGCCCGCAGTCGGCCTGTCCGCTAATGATGCCAAACGCCAAATCCAGGGAGCAAGTCACAAAGAAGAGTGACTGTGAGCCTGGGGATCACGCTGTCTTCAGTGCAGAAATTTGCTCTGATGGTCTTCAGGGAGGCTCACGGTTATAATTTCATTTGGGACACATGTGAAATACAGACTTTTTTTTGTAGGAGTATGTTCCCAGAATATGAGATGAATGTAGCTTATCATTACTTTAAACTTTCATAAAATCTGCAGGCGATGAAGAGTCACCAAGTCAGAGTGCGACACCGAGACGCTGAGGGCTGATCACTGGGGCTGACGCCACTCACCCGGGGTGCGGTGGGCGGCGACGTTAGCGCGGGTTTCTCCTCCTGAGTCCTGAGAGCCGCCTGCCCACCCCAGCTGGGTGGAGCATGCTGCCCTGCTCCAGCAGTGGACCGGGAACTG
>NW_004524628.1:11571340-11573052 GCF_000260255.1 Octodon degus
CTGGAGCCCCAAGCCAGGTGCACTGCCTGCGCCTCCCGCTGCACCCTGAGTCCCAGGTCCAGGTGGGGAGAGGCTTCCACGGTGGCAGTCAGGTCCAGCAGGACTTGCTTGTCCTGGGAACGACAAGGAGGGCCGTGCACATGCAGCAGCACCCACCCCACGTGGCAGAGACTGTGCCGCCCGTGGCCCAGCCAGACCCAGCTGGGAACCGCAGGGGGAAGGAAGCACCTGGGAGATCAGGGCTTCCGCGGCCGGGGGCTGTCAGGAGGGGCCAGCAGCTGGCTTAGAGGGACCTGCAGCAGGTAGGTAAGGTAGGCAGGCTCACACTGACTGACCAAGGGGCTGTGGGCGGGGCTGAGGACGTCCTAGCGTGGATGGATGCTGGTCAAGGTTGCAGAGTCCTCTAGTCAGCTTTTGGACAGGGTCGAGGACATCACAGCATGGACAGACAGCGGCCAATACTGGACTCCCGCCTGGTGCTCAGAATTCATCATGAGCTTGTACTCCCTCCCATATCTAGAATATTTATTTCATTTAAAATATTGGTTTTATTTTTTAGTGTACCTTGACTGTAATTTTCTAAGTAAAATTGAATGTAAATATTTAACAGCTATTGAGATAAAATTGACACACCTCAGAATTCAGCCCTAAAGAGTACTTCGGAGGGTGTCACCAGGTGTGTGCAGCGTGGCCTTTACTGAATTCCGGAATGTTACACTGCCCAGGAGGAAGCTGCAGGCCATCGGCAGACACTCTCCACCACCCCTCCGCTCGCCGGCAGTCCCAGATCTGCTTCCTGTGTGTGGCCTTACCCACCCTGGATGTCTCGTACAGGCGAGACATGCAGAGCTCTTACCTCCCGTGTCATCACCTCCGCCCACGCTGCAGCATTGGCCAGCAAGTTGTTCCTTGAGTGGAAGATGGTGTTCTGTGGCACCGGATATTTCACATTTTCTCCATCAATTTATCAGCATGGATGTTTGGGTTGTTTCTGATTTTTTGCTATTATGACTAAGGGTAATGCAGATAACTATGCAGATGTATGTTAATAAATATCGCTGGTGGTGTATCAGTTACCTATGACTTCTATCACAAGTTACCACAGTAGTTTAAAACAATAAAGGCTTATTTTCTTAAGGTCTGCAGTTCAGAAGTTTAAAACGGATCTCCTGGACTAGAATCCAGGCGTGGTGTAGCTGCATTTCCAGTAGGAGGCGCTGGGGAAGCGCGTCGCCCTGCCCCCTGCCCTTTAGAAGCTGCAGGCTCCCTTGGCCTCCTGGCTGTCCCTTCCCACCAGCAAGCTGGCAGCCTTGGCCCGAGACCTCGCACACTGCCGGCCTGCTCCTGTATCTAACGACCCCTGTGACACACTGAGTCACTCACCATAACTCAATCTAGGAAAAAATATGTATCTCAGGTCATTTCATGAGTGGTCTTAACTCCACCTGCAGTTTTGCTTCCTCTGTGCCCATGAAGGGCACATTCACCAGTTCTAGGGATGCAGATGCAGTTGGCTGCTGGGCACCCTACTGCCTACCACAGGCGGTGTGTGCCTTGGGTGCGGGTTTGAGGCGTGAGGCCGCCAAATCTCTGACTCTCATCAAGGGACTGCTGATTGTTGCAGTCCTCCATGCCCACCTGCACTCCCCTGTGCACACCTGCATGTCCCCGTGCCCACCTGCATTCCCCGGTGCCCACCTGTACTCCCCTGT
>NW_004524628.1:11573527-11574597 GCF_000260255.1 Octodon degus
GAGGCTGCTCCAATCCATCCACATCTACCCCTGTTAAGTCTGAGGCTTCACTCTGCCACCCTCAAGAGCACAGGCAACATCACCACGGCTCCCTGGCTTACTGACATGATTATTTTCATACGCCCTAAGGTCTAGCTTTCTACCTCCTTTGTAGAAATATTGTTAAAAATGTTCTTGGTTCTTTATTATTGAGCTCTAAGAACTCTTTGCCTGTGCCCGTGTATGATTTGCAAGCGCTTCCTCCTACTGCGTGGTTTTCATCTCACTTCTTTGGCGATATCCTTCAGCCAGAGCAGGTCTGGCCTTCTGTGGTGCCCACTTTGTCTATTGTTTTCTTTCTCTCATACTTAGGTGTTCTAGTGGGCAAACATTGGCCAAGCCCAAATCAAGAAGATTTTCTTCTGTTTTCTTCCGAGAACATTATCATTTTAACTGTTACTTTTAGTCTGCAATCTACTTTGAGTTAATTTGTGTGCACAGAGGTAGGTGGACAAAGGTGCGTGACTCGTTCCTGTCCTTCTGTGGTACAGAAAGGGGAACTGTGTGCATAACATGGCTTCAGCATTTGGCCTTGGGTCAGCCAGGTATGAGAGCAGGCCTCCCTGATGTCCCCTGGCCACTCCATCGGCCTGGCCTCGGGATCCACAGGGCGAGAGCGGAGGTCTGTGAAGCCCACGGCGGATGTCCCATTTCCGTTTCCTTGTCACCGTTCTGCTCTGCCTCTCCAACCACCCTGGGACAGCGCCGTCTCATGGCGCTGTCACGGCTGCTGCTGGTCTTCTGCACACGCCCAAGGGACAGAGTCGGGAGTCACGGATAGCTGAGAATTGGGAACGTGGGCACTTACACTGAATGGAAATTTTTGCTAAGTGCAAGAAATACAGGGGCAGTCACCGGGGCTTTTTGGAAGCGTCAAAGCTGTCTGACCCCTTCAACTATGACAGGGTGAGGTTGGTGTTCAAGGCACTGTGGAATTGTGGGAAACGCCAGGAGAACGAGGCCTGTTGAATGCCCTGGTGCCACACTCTCGCACAGGATGCTGGTCCCTTTTCTGGAATCAGATGATAGCA
>NW_004524628.1:11575022-11576032 GCF_000260255.1 Octodon degus
ACGTTCCTGTTATCTACAGCCATGTTGCTACGCAACAGACAGACTTTACTGCTTCTTTCTAAAGTCTCACGGCCACTGAGCAACCTCTCCCATCTCCTTCCCCATTCCCCTCCTCAGCTTTCGGTACCTGCCATTGTGTTCCCAGTTTCCACGGCATCAGCGGTTCGGACTCTACACGCAAAGTGACGCAGGATCTGTCTCTCTGGGCCTGGCCTCTCTCCACAAGGGCAGGCTCCGCTTCTTCTGCCCACACTGCTGCAAGTGGCAGGACCTCACTACTCATGGCCGAACAGTATGCAGACCACGTTTTCTTTGCTCATTCATTTGTTGATGGACATCTAGATTGCTTACATTTGGGGGCTATTGTGAATAGCACTCCAAGGGCACGCTGGGCACAGTGGTGCACACCTGGCACCTAGCTCTTCGGGAGGCTGAGGCAGGAGGATCAGAAGTTCATTTGCCACCTGGGAAAATAAGGGAGACCTTGCCTCAAAAGAATAAGAGAGGTGGGAGATGTGGTTCAGTGGCAGAATGCCCCTGGACTTGGTCCCCAGCATCACACATCCATAAAGGTGGAAGTGCAGCTGTCTCTCTGACACAGTAATGCTTCTCCCCTTCTGTATATACTGCCAGTAGTAGAATTGTTGGTTTAATTCTTTGAGCAAACTCCACCCTGCCTTGCACAATGGCAGTAGTATGTCACATCCCATGAACAGTGCGCAGGGTTCCCTTTTGGCCATTTCTCACCAGGGCATGTTATTCTGTTATTTGCTAGTCGCGATTCCTACTGAGAGACGGTGACATCTCACTGTGGCTTTTATTTGCATTCCCCTGATGATTAGCGATGCTTTTCATATTCTTTTTTGTTGGCCATTTTTATGTTCTGTTTGAGGAATGTCTGTTTATGACTACTGCCCATTTTAAAACTTGGGTGATGGAAGTGGTGATGGTGATGGTGGTGGTGGTGGTGGCAATGGTGATGGTGATGGTGGTGGTGGTGATGGTGGTGG
>NW_004524628.1:11577081-11618664 GCF_000260255.1 Octodon degus
TGGTGGTGGTGGTGGTGGCAATGGTGATGGTGGTGGTGGTGGTGGTGGCAATGGTGATGGTGATGGTGGTGGTGGTGATGGTGGTGGCGGCGGTGGTGGTGATGGTGGTGGTGATTTTGAGTTGTTCGAGTTACTTGCATGTGCTCAAAATTTGCCACTTGAAAGACACAATTTTGCAAGTATTTTCTCCCATTGCATAGCTGTTTCTTCACTCACTGATGGTTTCTTTTGCTGCGCTGAACTTCTTTAGCTTCATGCAATCCTAATGGGCTGTTTATTTCTTTGCTGCAACTTGGGGATCGTAGCCAAATGTCTCTGCCCAGTGCAGTGTTCTGAAGTGTTTCCCGTCTGTTTTCTTCTAGCAGCGTCATCATTTCAGAGTCCGTATTCCAGCCCTTAATCCTGCGAGCTGCTCTCTGTATGACGAGGAACAGGTTCCAGTTTGCTGTTCCACACGTGGACACAGTTTCCCCAGCACCATTAACTGATGAACCATCTTTCCCCAGCGCATGTCCTTCATAAAGGTCATTGGACTGCAGAAGTATAGGTAGAAATTCAGATTCTTTCCACTGGTATCAGTTAATTTAAACCTTCTAGTAAGGGTGTCAAAAGATGTGGGAAGTGCTTGAATTTAATCTTAGTAATGTATTTCCATTTAAATAAGCATATTTAAAATATCCCTTAACCATGCAATTAGTGTTCCTGAGAGAGTTTGTGTCCACCATGTTGCTGCTCTGGAGGTCCACTGTGTGCTCCCCATTTCCCATGTCACAGCTCGCTGCCCAGGCCCACGTGAGGCTCCCAGGAATGGTCCCACCTGTGCACCTGAGCCCTGAGGTGCAGGTCACCGTGCAGTCCCAGAGTTCTCATGGGGTGCGAAAGAGCCTTCTATAACCGATGATGCCTAAGATTGGCTGAGAAATGTGACCATGTTGGTTTTTAAATATTTTGCTTGTGTTTTGCAGTTCTGGGATCGCCCTGAGGTTGCATGAGCCAGCGACCACTCTACTCTGAGCCACACCCAGGACTGGACTTTGCTCTTGGCAAAGAGCTTCTCTTTCTGAAATGCTGGCATGGACACCTGTGCATATTCCTGGGGCCCTGGATGGAGACTCCTGGTCATGAGCAGATGGACAGGAGCACAGCCAGCTCTGTCCACAGTGAGCCCGACCCCAGGCTGCACCCTGCCTGACCCCACCTTTCCTTTCTGGGCAACTGTCCTGCCTGCCTGGCCTGTGAGAGTGGGCAGACACACACCAAGTGGCTCGTAACAAGGACAGCCTGGGGAAGTCACAACATTGGGCCAAATAGTTTTCTTCAGCTTGCAGAACTGAAGACACCTTGCGCTGAGGCGACTGGGATCACATGTGCTTGCCTGGCCATGCAGCCTACCTCTGGGAAGGCTGCCCTAGGCCCCCGCTCCTACGTCACTGCCTGGGAGCGCCATCCTTCAGGACAACGCCTGCCTTCTCCCGACCAGACAGCGCATGACTCAGGACCGCCCTTTCTCTTTGAGCCCCTCGAGTCCCCAGAGGTGGGTTCCCCAGCACATGGGCCTCTGTGTGGTGACCACCTAAGTCATTAGTGCTGCCTCCTCCTGTTGGGATCCTCCAGTCTCCTCTCTTCCAGCTATGGAAGGTCCGCCCGTGGTGCTGCCGGACACCGGCTCCTGCTTCTTCTGCTAGCCCTGCTGTGGTGCCCATCCCATGCGCCACAACCTCAAGGGCCCCCATCTGCTTTTTACTTCTGAGCTCAACTACTTTGAGTTCCACATAGGCCTGAAAATACATAGGATTTGTCTCTGTACCCGGCTTAGTTCGCACAGAATGGTGCCCTCCAAAGCATGGGGCACCCCATGGGCTGGGGCGTTCATCTCACGTAGGGCCACGTGAGTGCCACCATGTCCTTCTGTTTATTCTGTGGGCTGCCAATGTGGGCATAAAGGTGATGACTTCGGCCATGTGCTGAGCAGGGATTAGGGGAGAAGTGCATTTCAGGACAGAGAGGAAAGCAGAAATTCTCAGGGTGTGCAGAACCCCTCTTGGAGACTGTGAGCTCCATGGCTGCAGCTCCGCAGCCGGCAGTGCCCCCAAACGCTCCTCCCCTGGCTTCCCACCCTCCCTGCCTGGAGTTCACAGAACTCCTAGCTCCCGGGGTGATTCTGGACTCTGTGTTGGCCCCGTGCATTCAGGACGGCAGTTGGCAAGCCTTCCCTAAGGGTGGACTGGAAGCACTTGCTGGCCAATCCCACGACCCCTGCCTCAGCAGCACAGCCACGGCCGGGAAGGAGGGGCTGTTCTCTTACAGAAGCAGCACTGCAGCTGGCCAGGCCCTGTGCCATCCCAGAGTGGCCGGGGCACCATGGACCCAGCCTGGGAACCCACCCCAAGCTTCCTGCCCCTGCTCTCCTTGGATTCCGTGGACCCCAAGAGCAGATCAGCTCTTGAGAGCCCTGGCAGCACTCTGTGGTCCTTTCCAGTTGGCCTCTCTTTCCTTCCCCTGCCTTCTTGTCAACCTCATCAGACTTGGAAAGCACTTTAGGGTCCAGCTCTGCAGTGTGCAGTGTGGGTGTCACCATGTCCTCACGTGGTCTGGGGCCCACAGGAGCTGCCAGGGCCTTGAGAGAAGACTGAACCACACAGCTCCAGCCTGGCAGATCCAAATTCAAAACACCAAGTGCGGTTTCCTCTGACCAGGTCACTGGACCTTTGTAAAGCTGAAGGATGCAACGCGAGCCACATAAGGGCACCAGAGTCTGAAGCCGCGGCAGCCCTGCCCCCTTCTTCTCTGTGACCAATCTGACCTCACTGCTCTTCTCTTCCTGAGCCTTCCCGCAGTGCCGGATCTCAGAGGACATAGTCTCCTGGCCTTGGTGTCCCCAGAGCTCACACCTGCTGCCCCACAGTCCTCACAGAGCCCCACCCTGGCCCTCTCCCTCCAGCCAGCAGGGCCTACCCTGCACATTTACCTGCCAAAAGCCATCCAGCGGGGCCATGAGAGTGCCCACGGCTGACATGGTGGCCATCCTCTCCGACAAGGGTGGCCTGGGTGACGGGCTGGGCTCACGTCTGTCCTCACATCGACCCGGGGCTTCCCTAACACGAGAACTCCTGCTCTCCCAACCAGCAAAGGGCCGACTGTGCCTCTCCAGGGTTTCGGCCAACAAACCTTCCCCTTCTGCGGCAAGATGCAAACCCCAGGGCCTGCTCGCCACTGGCCGTGACCTTCCCCTGGCATCAAATGCGAGGGGCGAGAGTGAACCAAAGTGCTGGCACGGGAGCTGAGGTCAGGGCACGTGAGCTTAAAATATGCCACTTCCGTTTTGCTGGACGTGACAGCCAACAAGGGAAGAAGGCCCAGCAGCCTGGTTCCAGCCAGGCTGCATCGGCGCTGACTGTCCACAGTGGGCCCTCCGTCCTCCCCACTCGGCGCCTGGTGAGATGGCAGCTCTGCGCACCGTCAACAGCCCGCGTCTGTGCTGCTCCTCTGTGTGTATAACTTCTATGAATGAAAACAGAAGCCTCTACACAAATGAAAACATGTTTTATTTACAAGAAAAGCCTGTACACTGTGTACACATAAAAATATACAAAACCAAAATAGAAAATATCAAAGTGTTAAAATGTGTACAAACACTTCTAAAATGCAACTTCTGGAAAACCTCAGGCCTTAATTAATTGGAAGGGTACACGCTTCAGTTTAAAAATTATCATACCAAAAAATTCCCAAAGCTGTTACAAAAATTCACTGGTTTCCACTGGAAGGATTTCGCAAGTATTTTATCCAGGGCAAAAGAGGACGGCTGTCACAACTACCACACCACCGCATTAAAGCAGTTAGGCTATTTTCCACGGAACCAATAATGTTTCCCCCCAATCTTGGAAAAGGCAGGAGCCAGGGACGAGCTAGAGTTCTGAGTTCCCAACAAGGTTCTGCTGAAGACCCGGTGGCCGGCAGTGACGCCAGCTCCACAGTGCCTGTGAGACATCTGTTATGCCTTCTGGCTCTCATAGTTGGGGTTAGAATGTGCAAGGGGGTGGGGGCCATATTCCTAATAGAAGGCTGTAGAACATTCGTTTCTTTCTCTTAAAAAAATTAGTGTTTACATAAGTTAAAAATTTTGCTGTAAAGGTTATATCATAAAAGTTAATGAAAACGACAATATAAAACCAACCATGTGTGTAGCTATGTATATATACAATTATAGAACTATAGCTACCTGCGCACTTCTATACCAAGAGTAGGGATCTTACTATATCAACGTCTTGCAAATTTCGTTAATTGAGACTGTACAGAACAGACTGGATTATTTTCCTCTTACTAAACGATTTCAATCATTTTATAAAACAAGAATCAGAATTTACATTTTATTTCTTTGAGCCATCAGAGGAATCCCTTCATTTACCAAGTGTTTAACAATGACAGGGTGCCGGAATCGTGGGAGTCATTTCGCAGTGGAAATGCACACCACTTCAAAGCCATGCTGAGCCTCGGGTGTGTGCTGCTGTGCAGTTTGTAAACAGAGCTGGCACTGCCCCTGTGTGGCACAGGGCAGGCTGAACAACCAAAAAGCTGGAAACATCACGAGCACCGGGCATCTGCCCCCAACCCCCACCCCACCCCACCTCGTCCGTCTTCCCACAGCTAAGCAGAAGGGGACGAGTATTCGCAGCCATGCTTGGGACAGAACTCTGATCCTGTCATTGGTGCTCCTGACACTCTTCCATCACAGGCTGACTCTGTCAGACAGATCCCACTTGGTCCACGGACTCCTCGCCTGGCCCTGTGGACTCCATCCCAAAGGGACAAGTGGAGAAACCCGGTGGGGTGGGACAATGGAGGTGCAGATGGACGCCTCTGTTGGTCTCTACAAAGACAGAGCAAGGCTTGAATGACCTTGTGATGTAGAGGAAGGGGACGCTGCCAGGGCTGGGAGTGCTGAGCAGCAGCTGGGCCCTCAGAAGGAGGCGACAGTGTCCTCAGCTGCTCCCCCTGTGTCAGCACATCCTGGAAAGGGCAGAGGCGCGGGAATTGGGTCACTCACTGCTGACCACGCCTTGGAAGGCCACACATCTGCTGGACCTCAGCACTCCACACACAGAAGCCCAGGGACCCGGGAGTACCAAGAGGAGCCTTCACACTGACAGGTGACAGTGGATGTGCTGGGGAGCAAAGCCCACGGCAGACTGTGCGGCCCACTCCGCAGCACTCCACAGGCTCGGATTCCCAGCACCCTTTAAGGCCAGAATAAATTCACAAATTTTAATTAAATTTGCTTTATGCTCATCAGCTGTTCTTGTAACTGTGACTGAAAGTACTCTTTTTTAAGTACAGGCGCTATGATAGAATGCTGCTTAGAACTCTTTGAAGTATCTGTTGGAGGCTCTGAGTTTGAGTATCTACACTGACCCCAATTATTTGCTAACCAAATTATGCCGCCAAAGGGGGCTGTGCAGAATTGCAGGAGGCCATGTGAGTCCACTTGGAAGACTGAAGAGATTTCATAGCAGTGGGTATCAAAAACAGCAAAGCTTGGGGGATCTAGAAAGATCCCCGGGCTTCAGGGAAGAACTCATCCATGAGCACTTCCTGGCCACCTCTTTGCGGCGCTGCGAAGTTTCTGCCACAGGAGAGCTGAGGGGTTCCAGCTCTTTCAGACCAGGGAGGGGGGCGGGACAGTATCTACTCAGATGTTATTTAACACACGAGACAAACCCAGCCCGCCCTGCTCACTGGCTCGGCCAGGAAGCTCCCTGGGCAGGGCGTTTTTAGATGATGCCTAATGTACACAACTTTCTGCTTGCTCCCCTTCTGTGTGGGGCCAGGGGCGCCTGGACTGTGGAGCAGACCAGCCAAGGAGCAGCTGCCCTCTCGATGAACCGTCCTTGCTCAGGGCCTCCTCAGAGCACCAGAGCCAAGCCTTTGCCACTAGACCCTCCTGACAGTTGCACAGCTCGCAGGGCGAGGGAGGCAGTCTCTGCTTCAGCCGCCGTCCTCACTGCCCCAAGTCTACACTGCACCACTGGGATGCAATGCCAGCATGTCTAAAGAGGGACCTCAATGTTTCTGTTGCGCCACCAAAATTGCTGGTGCATCGCTGATAGGATCTGAGGCTAAAAGCCCCGGCATTGCTGCCAGGATGGCGAGAGGGCTCCCCTGACTGCTGCTCCGTCTGAGCAGGCACAGATTGTCCTCGTTAAAGAGCAATGCTGTCGCACACTTTTGCTTAGTTGTATGGCTTTGTCATGCTGCTAACAGATGACACCCCTGTGGAAGCAGGCTGGACTCTGACGCACTCAACGGGGAGAAGTGGTTGTCAGGCGTGTGGCAGCTGCTAAAATCCCAGAGAAGAAGGGCAGGGTGTCCCTGGTGTTCCCTGCAGGGCCACACCACTGCCACATGTGCCAGCTGGGGGTGGAACTGCAGGCCAGGGACTTAAGGTAGAAAGGCCACCACCTGGGACACTGGGTGACCCTGGAGACGCTGCCTAGACTGACGCAGCAGGTGAGTCCTGAAATACAAGGCCTCCTGGGGGTGTCCTCAGGGTCCGGCTGTTTCTGGAGTGGCCAGCTATCAGCACCGGGTCCTGATACAGGGAGCAGAGCGCGGGGCGGTCAGGGGAGGCAGAGCCGGAACTCACACCCTGACCCACAGGGCTTTGTGCTGTCCAGCTCCTCTGCTCGAGGATGCTGCGCGCAGACAACAGCGGGCCTTGAAGGTGCTGTGTGCGTCAGGACAGCTCCACCCACCTCCGCCGGGGTGGTTCTAGACAGAACCCCTCTCGGTCTCCAGCAGCAGTGAGGTCCACAGTCCTGGCCATTCCGATCGGGGCAGCCCTGACCTATAAGGCCAGCACTTCGCGAGGCACGCGAGCTCTCATTTCTATCTGGTCTTTTCCTTACTTCTTTTTTGAGTGCTTTCTGTAAAGTTCCATTTCTGTACTCAAAGCACTAGAACTACTCAGTGGCTTGGAGGGGACAGCCCTCGTGGCCTCCTGCCTCGGCGCAGCGCAGGGCCCGCTCCGTGCGGCCTGGATCCAGCCTCCAGCGCGCTCTGCGGCCCGAGGACGGCGCGGCGCCTCTCCGTGCGGGGGCTCCCGGTGCCCTCCTAGGCGCGGGCCTCTCCGGGGCACCGGGCCGCCCGGAAGCCAGGCAGCACCACCTTGCCCTTGCGGTGCAGGTCGGCCTGCGAGCCCGTGTTGAGGCGCTGCACGAGCAGCTTCTCGAAGAGCAGCGGGTGGTAGGCGCCCAGCGTGCAGGCCGCGTCGTAGTAGAGCTCGTGGTAGTGGCAGAGCTCCGTCTGCCGCACGGACGGGATGTACTCGTACACGTGCACTTCCTCGCACAGGGACATCATGATGACAATGCCTGCAGGGGAGAAAGGGGCCGTGAGCGCCGAAGAGAGCGCGGAGGCGGGCGGGCAGGGCCGCTTCGGTGGTCTCCACACCTCAGCGCCACAACCCCGCAGGGGGCGCGTGGCTCCGCGGGCAGCGGCCGCACACTCTGGGCGGCGGCGAGCGTCCTCAGCGCCGCGCTCTCAGCTCCGGCGCGTCTCACGCCACCTGCCCTGGGCCCACGCTGCCCGCTGGCCGTGGGCGTGTCCGGGGCACGGCACCACAGGCGAGCACACGCGCAGCCGTGGGACGCGGGGAACCCCACCCGGAGTACGGAGAAAGTGCTCAGCGAGCAGCGCGCCGGCCGCAGCGGACGCGGTGCGTCTCGCCTCCCTTACCCCACGCGGTCGCTTCCGCGGCGCTGCACGCAGGAAGCATCTGGAGTCTTGAGAGAGGATGGAAGCGTGGGAGGAGGGGAGCCCAGCTCCGAGCGCCCAGCGTGCAGAGTCCCCCCAGCTGCAAGGGCCGCCAGCGACGGCACCGGTACGGGGACTGGCGCAGAGGCTTTCCCCGGAAGGAAGGCCTGCCTGCGGCTCGCCAGCTGTACGTGCCAGGCGGCCGGGGAGATGTATGCGAGCCGAGGAGGAGAGCACGAATGCTTTCGGCTTCTTCAGTCAGCACGGCTCATTCGTTTGGATATGCACACTGTCCATTTTAATTTTCTTAAGGCTATTATGGACACATAAATTTGCATTTAAGTTCAGAATCCGTCATATTATAAAAACTTAAAGTCATTATTAAATGTGGCTAAACCTATATATCAGTTTTTCTAAGAGTCTTTAGTAGCACTTTAACCAGTTCCCAGAAAGCTGAGGAAGAAATTTCTTCAGGATTTGCAAGGGAACTTGGGTGCCGCCCACGCGTGGAAGCACAGAAGAGCGCTGCGGAGCTGAGAGCAAAGGACCGCAGGGAGGGGCGGGCGGGGCGGGGCCAGAAGGGAGCAGCGCCTCCTGCCCGCGGAGCCTGGCCAGCAGCCTCAGACACTCAAGCCTGGCCCAGGAAAAATTGCTGGGCTTCCCATCAACTTTCTTTCAAAAAGATGAAAGCTGACCTAAAACTCTCACCTCAGTATTTACAGATGGTCGAGCCAACCTAAACATCATGCGGAGGGAGCTTTCTAGCTGTTAGCACTGGGACCCCAGGGGTGCTGTGGAAGCCCCAAGGCGGCCCTAGGACTGGAGATTTACACCTGGGTCCCAAGGCCTTGCACACAGCTGCACTCACAGTTGGTCTTCATTACGGCAGAGGATGCAGGGCACAGCCAGCAAAGGAGAGGCGCGGGGAGGGACCCAGGCGCAGGTCCCCAAGGCTTCGGCCACCAGGGATGACGCCCGTGGTCTCCAGCAATGAGCTGACAGCATCCCCCAGCAGGCCTGGTGGAACCCTGGACCCAGGCTGGTGGCCTTAGGAGTGAACTCTTCTGAAGGTGCAGCATCACGCGTATCACCAGCATCCTCCTACGTGGAGATGGGGCCGCTGGCTCTCCCAGCCAGAAGCCGGGGCGTGCACTCCCCAGGAGCTGGCCTGGCCGCACCCTGGCCTGGACCTCCCGTCTCCGAGACTGTCAGAGGGTGGCACCTGCTGCTTAACCACCCAAAGGGACTAGGAGAACAGCACCTCTGAAGCACCGCGGGCCAGGGAAGCCTGTCAGAAATGCGGCTCTTGGAGCTCCCTGGGGCACTGCTCACGCACGCAGCCCTGCCAGCAGGTCCCCGGGTCCTGGCCTTTGGAAGGACAGGCATGCGCTCAGTGTGAGCTCCTTGCTGCACAAGCAGCAGCAGCACAGGCAGCCCAATCGCTGCAGGTGGGGGCTCCCCAAGTCAGGCTCCCAGACGCTAGCCCAAGGCTAAGCAGTCGTGCTGCTGTACAAACCTCGCGCAGACCCCAGGCGTGGGGCGCTGGAGCCCCTGTGCACTCACAATCCTATCCTCGTGCCAGGCTGGCCCGGGCACTGCCCACCTGCGTGTGACAAAGACGCCACAGACTGCCTCCTTCATTTCCTCTCTGTCCGCTGCTCAGATTTCCTGAGATGCACGAAGGGTGCACATCACCTAATACTGGATAATTCAGGGAAGAACAGTTTCTAAAAATCACCTAGGGGACTTTTTATTTATTAGCCACCCAAATTAATTGCTTTCATCAGTAATAAGAGTTTGACTGCTTTCAGTTTGGAGTTGGACTTTTGAAAAGTTGATGGTTATTAAGTGCTTTGTGGTGCATTTTCCCAAGCCCGCCAAGGGGCACACAGCCAGCTATCTGAGATCTTTACTCAGAATCCGACTGTTAATGTCTCTTAGGCGGCCAAGTTTTACAGATGAGTCCATATGAAGGATTCGTCTGCAGATAAATAGTATTACTTTTTTCTAAGCAATTATGAGCTAGGAGGTATTCGCTTGCCAAATTGCATGTTTTTAAATATTGTATAAAGCAACATAATTATCAAACTAATTAAAAGCATTTCAACTTGTCTTAATAAAATGTCATGTTACATGATTCAGCATAATTAGCAGATGGACACTTATTTATTTGCTACGAAACCCAGATAGGAAGCACACTTGAACCCATGCTCAGATGGTGCAAATCCTGAATGCATGGGGCTCTCTGCACAGCCCCGTGCACGGCAGATGCGTGCTCAGTGGAGCACTGCCCAGCAGTCACTGGCGTTGAGCTCAGCTGTGACGACTCAAGCGACTTGAGGGTCGCTTCTCCCCTGGCAGAATTTTCCCCTGGATGAAAATACCCTTCATGAAATAGCAAAGTGGGTTATGGGTACAAAGGAGAGCACACTTCGCCTCGTAGCAGGAAAGCAGGGGTTGACACCAACTCTGAAATGCACGAACCCAATTCATGCGTGAAGCCAAGGGGGCGTTTCTGCGGTTGTCCACAGCACGCGGCTGAACCCTGCTCTGAAGAAGCAGTGAGGGGCCGAGGCTGAGCGCGCTGGGCGCCCAGGCTGGTGGGCTGCCAGCCGCTGTCCTGGGATTGCGCCTCAGATTCCATCAGGAAATGGGGAACAGTGAGAGCTGGCGAAAAGCTTCTCGCAGAGGACACGTGACTTGCAAGTGCTATTTCCAGAAAGTATCTATGATTAAAAGATGGTTTGGAAATTGGAGCTTGATGTGATAAAATAATAATCTAAGAAGCACCTCCTACACTAAAGAAGAGAACGTAATACTTGCAGGCAACTTTTAGCCATTTTCATTGTATTGGCTGGTCCATTATCTGCAGGAAACTTTAAAAAGCTGTGCTGCATTTCACAAAATCACACAAGCGAGCATGTTAAGAGGCTTGCTATTTTGTGCTGATCTCCTGAATCTGGAGCATATATTGGAAAATTAGAACCCAAAATGCACATAAAATGAAAAAGAAAGGAAGCTATAACTTATTTTTAAGCATAGTACTCTTGTGGAGGTATTAAATTGGCTGAAATGACACGCCTGCCTCTGTGAATTTCAGCAATCAGCCAGTAGAGGTGGCCTCTGAAAAGAGAGGGTGGGGTGCTGGTTTTTATAGTAGAACTCCGGCCACCGCACCCTGTGCACAGCCCGCATGGCAGGTGTGTGGGACAGGCACCGGCACATCACCTCCTGCCCGATCAAGCTGGACCACACTCTCCCTGACACATTCCAACACAGGCGGCCAGTGCTCTGCAGGATTCCTGACCCCAGCAAGTCACCTGACTCCCAGGGAAGATGGGTAACATGGGGAGGCTGAAACAGAAGCCGCGGGATCCCAAGCAAAGCTCCCCACTGTCAGCCTGCGGACAGCCGCCAGCACCTTCCCTGCACCACACAGCAAGATAAAACCTCGAAGCGTCCACCACAGAAGAGGGGTCTGGCTCCTAGACGTGAGTGGGGGCTCCAGAAGGGCCGAGGGCAAGAAGCCTAATGACAAGAAAGCTCTGCTCCAAAGAACCCAGTTTTTGTGGGTCTTCTAAGTTGCCTTGTTGATGCCTGCCTCGTAATTGTAAGACTACACGTAGCTCTTCATAGATCTGAGGACCCCTTCCTGCCTCTTGGGAGAAGCAGCAGGACATGGAAGACAGCTCCAACGTGTTCCCAGGCTGCCTCCCGCTGAGGATGACGTGGTGGCAGCCACTGGTAAGCCTCTGGGTGACAGCTGGGACACCCCAGCACTATCTCACCACCAGAAAGCCACGCCATCTGCCACTGGAACTGCGGGGACTTTGCCTTGAAGAAACACTTTGAAGGAAGAAGCTGCTATATGTCACATGTAGAACAGACTCACAGCATGGTCCACAGCCCTAGTGATGGCTTCTCAGTGTGCGTAACTGGGGAGACTGAAGGTTCTGAAACAAACGAACTCCTCGCAACTAAGGAGCCGCACAAGCTGCAATAACCTATGTGACATAGCTGAATGGCCTCCGTGGCATCAAAGGAATACAGAGCTGGCTTTGCCTTCGGTGTAGGCCGTGAGGGGAGGGTGGTCCTTCTCTGTCTGGGAGCAGTCTTAGTTTAGGATGATGTTTTTGGTTAGATGCCCTACAGTGACAATAAGTAGTGGCCATCCCCAGCATGGCTCTGTGGAGCAAGGACTGTGAGCACCTTCGTGTAGGGGCGGAAGAGTCGGGCCTGTCAGGGCACCCCACTCAAGGTGGCCCCGAGAGCCAAGATGGGCCCAGGTCTGCTCTTGGTCTCCCCCAGGCAAGGAGGCGGGCACCTGCAGGTGAGATCAGTAGGCTCAAAGTGGGCCGGAGCCTAAAGCCCGCAGCTCCACCTCCCACCCCTCACTCACCCACTCAGTTGGTCCACAAGTGCCTCCTGGGGGCCCCCGCCAGCGCTCAGAACTGCTTGCAGTCCCGACTCACACACATACACTGAAGCAACATGTTTAGCACCAAAAGAGGTGGATGATGTGGTGCGCCACAGTGTCTACGCGTTTAGTTAGTAACGTTCTGCCTGTTCACAGGTGTGGAGAGCTCTATGCACTCTTCCAAAAGGCTGTGTGCGAAGCCTCCTCTGAGGCTCGGTAAGAGCTTTGGGCCACAGGATTCTGTGGGTGAACGGTGTCCCTAAGCCACTAGGACAGCGAGGGAGGCTTCCAGAGAGGAGCGCACATGGGGCAGCCCCCGCCCCACGCACGTATCGCAAATGCCAGCCCTGCAACCTAACCTTTAACAGTGAGGTTTGAGTTGAGAGAAAACAACTCAAACATTAACACTGTTGTCTTAAAAGAAAACGCGTGTGCCACCGCTGCCCAGGTAACAGGCATCAGTGCAACAGGATTCCTCAAAGCTTTCTTCGGGTTACCATGCACGTCCACATAACCACCTTGTTACCTAAAGTCAAAACACACCTGCAAGGTTACTTTAGTCTTGAAAACTAAGTAAGTAATCACTGTGTCGCATTTGGGTGCAGTTTTCATGCTTAATTCAGTAAACATTCACCTCTGCATGATGATTTGGGTCCAAAATGTCCTGGGAGAGAGAACTGTGCGGGAACGAGAGGGATCTGATGCTAAAAGCAGACAACACGATTTTAAAATACTCCCATGGCAATCTGAGAGGACTAACTTCACATATATCGCAGACATTAAAACTTTAACAATGTATCTTATTAATATCAAAATGAGTGTGTGATGAAAGTATAATTTAATGCACTTGTAGGAGTACCTGTTTACATTGTATCATTAGAACCTTTCCCAGGTTCTGCACGGCAGTGACTATTTAAAAAGCATAATAAATTCTAACTTGGATGAATTTTCTCTGTATGTGGTGGTGAACTTCTGAAGCAAGACACTGGGTCAACAACGTTGTGCAGAAGAAGCTTTCAGCACCGGCTTCTTTCTACGCCAGGGCAATGTGATCCTCAAATGCTAAGATGGTTTTGTTCTTTCTCTCAAAGCAGAAAAAGAAATCCTATATGATCAGACGAAACAAAACATTTATTTGGTTACAAACTCCATGTTTCTGCTTACATCTGATCCATGAGGAAGCCCGACTTCCTCCCCCACTGGACATGGTGACGCACCTGTCCCAAGCAGGGGACAAGGGCTCAGCCCACTCATGGGCACTGGCTCCAGTGTGGGTGCCGGCATCTGCACCCCTGCAGGACTTGCACGTGCATGGGCACACCCCCAGCTCCAAGCCTGAAGGGGACAGGCTGTGAGATCAGTGAGCCCCGACACTGCCTCTTGGAGCCAGCTCTGGGGCTGCTTAGGGAGGCGGCCCTGCTTCCCCAGGGGAATTTGTTGCCAAAGGCCTTCATCTGTCCAAGCTGCTGTTAAAATGGGGGAATTACAAACAACAGAAATGCATGTGTTGCAACCCTGAGGGCTGAGAGGCCAAACACCATCGCCCAGGGCTGGGACTTAAACACAGGGTTTAGGGACAGTAAGCCCTTGGACCACGGCAGGGACAGCAGGATGTTGTGAAACACGGAGCTACTTGGGTAAAGGGGGCTCACTGGGGCTGTGACCCGGAGTGCTGCATCGCCCTCTCCTGAGCCTCCTTCCTCGCTGTGTTCTGATGTGTGGGGTTGATGTCCTTTCCTGCCCATGTCCCTCCGCCACCCTGTGTCTGCCCTGAAGTCACCTGACCGTAGTCTATACCTGTGACCCGAAGTAAACTCCTCCTCCTATGAGTTGTGGATGTGGGCACCGAGCCGAGCGGCAGGAAAGCAATGCAGGAAGAGCAGCCCCACTGCTGTGATTGGACCTGACACGGGACGTAGACGCCTTGGGAAGGGTTCGTGGGAGGACTTCAGAAAAGTTTGGAGATGCCATACGGAGAAGCCCTAAACTGCTGCAGTTTAAGCCTGGTGGGAAATTCTAGACAGAGTTCAAAGCACCAGAATACGGACAGAAACGTGGACAGAAAGACCACTCAGAAGGTTCTGTTGGGAACCGAGACTCCACTGCCAGCTGGACTACGGCCCATGTATGTTATGCTCTGGCAGAAAACGTGTCTGTGTTTGCCTGTGTTCTGAGACTCTGGGCAAGACTAAGACAAGGGACAGCAGGCTAAGTAATCTGGCAGTGGGAATTTCAGAGTAGCCCAACGTTCGGGCTGTGGCACGGGAACCACTGGCTGCCTTTAACCAGGTCTGCAGTGAGAATCAGGAGCAAACATTAGAGCCAAAAGATGAATAGCTGTAGTTTTAATAGCAAGGAAGTACTTCCTACCCTGCCACGGCATGGAGGGCACACTTGCTGAAAAGACTAGAATCAAGAGAGCCGAATATTTTGCATCAGAGCAATAGGAAGGATGCCTTCAGGACAACCTGGGAATCAGCAAAAGCCCGTGGAAGAGTCAAATGTGAAAAACCATAAAGCTTTGCTTTGAGAAGAGAGCCTCAGGAGCCAGCTCACTCAGGGAGGCCGCGAGAAGTGCTTCCGAGTTCAGCCGCCAGGCGCTCGCGGCCTCTGCCACTGTGACTCCACAGAGCCTGCTGCTGCTCCACGGCGGCAGACCTGGCCCCCAATCACATGGCGCTGCTTTTACCAGCATTCAGAATGCAAGAGCTGTGCAGTCAGGAGGCTTCTATCTAGTTTCTGGAAGGCCTGAGAAGCCAGGCAGTGTGTCGGAGAGGGCAGTGAGAGAAACTGAGTGGGAAGCCAAATGCAGCGGGGACCCCAGAAGAGCGGAGAAGCTGGTGAGGAGAAGGCTGGGCCAGGGCAAAGCCAGCTGGACAGCAAGGCCACGAGGGCTACAGCCAGCAGCGCCGCAGGGAGGGCCTGCCCCAGCCCTGCGAGCTTGCATGCATTACAATTTGCCTGGTGCTGAGCACAGAACTAGAGTTAACGTCTGCTTTGCTGGATTTCGGTCTCGCTCTGGTTGCACTCCCTCCTCGTGTCTCTTTTCTGGAAAGGGAATGTCTGCCCTGAGCCACTGCCTGTCAGGTGGGCTCTGCTTTCTTTTTACCTCTCACAGGGGCTCAAAGCCAGAGTTTGCTTGAGTCTTGGAGGCAACTTTGGACTTTTCAGCAATGTGACTCCTGTCAAGACTCTGGTGGCTTCTGGAGATAGACTAAGGCACAATGAGGTGGTGGGGCCAGGGCGGGTGAGACAGTGCTGGTGCTCACGCGTGGGGTCCTGGAAGGTGGCTGGATCAGGTGCCGCGCCCGTCAGTGGGCCCAGGCACAGGCAAGCTCGGAGCGGCCTGTGCTGTGAGGAATGACGTCTCGCTGAGACTGGGAGGTTTAGCTGCCTCGGGACTCCTGAGCTCTGGCCCAGCAGCCTCTGAACAGCACCCTCTGGACCTGGGGCTCCCAGAAGCGTCTCCTTGGAGACCAGACCCCTCTGGATCTACTTCCTGACAGAGACAGTCCGCAGTTGCCATCTCCAGCAGTCCAACCCTCTGACACTCGCAAGCTCCTGCACCCACTAAGGAAATGTCAGCACTGGTCTAGAAGCGGGGTGATCAGGGTGAGCCCGCTCCTCACTGCAGATGAAGCCCTGTTGGTACAGAGGACGAGTCTCACACTCACCTCTCAAGGGCTTCCCAGCTTGGGACTGCCCTGCTGACAGGCACCAGCACAACAATGGCCATGCACACGGGCACCTAAACTTGCAGAGGTTCCACGCAGGGGCTGCAGCTAGGAGCTGAGGCTGGAGGCAAGCACGTGGAAGAACAGCCCTAACCCGAGTCAACGCTTCTCAACATGTCCTCGGAGCAAACTGCAAGCGTGGGGAGCTTTGTGATAGCAGAAGAAAAGACAACCTCACTGATTTTCTAAAAGTTCTACGCAGACAGACTGAGACATGGGTGACATCATTCCACTGCTGTCAAAGAAAGTCTGATAAACGCTGTGACAGACTGCACAATCTGCCTGTCTGGTCAGGATCAAAGAGGAGGGATAAAGCGTACCTGCACCGGGGTATGCGGGTGCTGGCAGAGCTGCCCAGGCTGTCCCCACAGCCACCCTGGCGAGGGCCCGCACACCCCACAGTGGCACAGCTGGGGCAACAAGTGGACTTACGGATGCCCCCCCACAGCTGGAGCGCAGCCCTCTGCGGAGCTGTAAGACTCCCTGTGCACTTGCTGTCTTCCTTTCCTTTCTGACTGGCAACTCTGCTTCCCAGGGCCAGAGAAGGCTCTGTCTGTCTGTGCCCTGCGGGATGGCAGCCTCCAGGAGTGCGTGGTGGTGGCAGCTCAGAACCAGGAGCTGTCCGCTTATGTAATTCAATTAGCTGAAATTGAAATAGTCGCTCGTGGCTTACAGGTAGGTACGGTACTGGTCCCTGCTAGAAAACAAGAATGGCTGCTCGCTGGCCAGCTCCCTCATCCTCAGCATCCTCAGAGGGCTTTACTGCCATCCCTGTTTCTCATCTGAGGCTACCATGTGTCTAGGGACTAAGCGATGTGCCGAGATTGGAGAGTAGGCAAGTGGCAGACAGAATCCAGCGCAATCCAGGCAGCCCAGCCAGCTCTCCTGGGACGTGAACCAGTCACCTTTCACGCACAGGAAGTCTTAAAGGGCCGGGGCCTCAGCAAGCTGCAGGCTGTCCGCAGACCGCGAGGAAGGAAAGGTGCGACGTGGCTTGATTCTTTCAACACACGCACACACGGGAGAGAGCTTCTCTCAGCTGCGACAGCCTAACTGAATTGTTAAAACTGCACTCACGGTAATTATGTCTGTCAGACCCTCAACTCTGCTGCAAACTTCTGCCCTAATCAACCAGTCACAAGAATTCACGGCAATAACTGAGAAAGACTTCATTAAACGCCTGCTATGCCCCTGCACCTCGGAGCACTGCCGTACCCTGCTCAGCCTTCAGCACACAGCCAGGTTGTAATTTTCTTTCCTAAGTTAACAGGAAACTGCACAGAAGATGGGGAATGCGGGACTGCAAAAGAGCGATTTGGAAACAGAGGGCCAAAATGTGAGCTCAGGGTGGCCATCCTCTCCACAGGGCCCAGCTGGAACGTGAGCTCAGGAGCCGGGGAGCCCGCAGCGCTGGCCTCAGCAGAGTCCTCCCCCGCCAGCGACCTCACACACCTTGTTCCCTCCCCAGGGTCACACACCCAGCTCCCAAGGGCGTCACATAAGCAATGGGAACAAGCAAGTCTGGCATAGAGAGCAGTGAAATCCTCACAGGTCCCTGAGTGCCTCCCATAGGGAGGCCAGCCAGAGCCTGAGTTTGCCCTCACCACCAGCAGAGCAAGGGACAGCACAGGTCTGCAGCCCTGGGCTGAAGAGACCAGAGACCCTTACTACCTTCTTTAGGAACAAGAATTCTCGCATGCGCACCGAACTGCCCGAATCACCTGGCAGGTGGTGCACCCATATAATCCCAGCATCTAGGAGGCTGAGGCAGGAGGATCAAAAGTTTTAGTCCACCTGGGCAATTAAGGAATTTATCAGAGTCTGTTTCAAGCAATAAAAAAAGCCTGGGGATGTGGTTCAGTGAGAAGACCCTGGGCCCGACACCATGACGTGGGGACCATCACAGGAGACACCTACAGCACACGGCCAGTGGTCCCAGTTGCGCCTACCCATAGCTATTTCTGCCCAGAGGCTGGACGTACATGTGTGGCCATCCAGGAGGAAGCAAAACACTACTGACAGCCCCTTTCCAAGCTACCTGGAATGGGAGCCATCCTGACCTCCAGAGACATGACAGGAAGTGAGGCGGTCCTTGTGCTCCAGCCTGAAACTCTAGAGCACTCTGTCTCAGTCATGGGCAATGGGACAGTGCCACTCTCTGCCTTGGTTCCTCTCCACAGCCGCCTCACTGCTAACTGCTCCCGTGCACCGTGACTGTCTGCTCCTTAAGCAGGAAGACCCCAACCCTCTCCCAGTTGCCCTATCACCTCTCCACACCTACCGATGAAGCCCGAGGATGGTGGATTAGGCTGGATCTTCTCCTTCGTGTTCTCCTGGATGATGTCCCAGAGCTGCCATATAAACTTTGGGTGCAGAATGTAGAACGGCTGAGCTGGGTTGCTCTGACGGTGCTGAATATATGGAGTGAACAGGTTGTAATCTGGCTTCTTGTACCACTGAAGAAGAAAGAGAGTCCAGTCAAGAACACCGTGACAAGGAGACTGGGCAGCCTGTGGGTAGAGGCACAAGCCCAGGCTGGGGCAGGAGGGGGGCGGCGCCTGACTCCGGTCTACAAGAGGCTAGAGATGCCTCCTCTGGGACACGTGCACAGAGAGACCAGGGTTCTGGTCTCAGCAGGTGAAAAGCAAGACCGATGACCTGGATCAGGGTCAACAGACATTTCCTGCAAAGGACAGTGCAGTGGACACCTGAGGGTCAGCAGGCCATAGGGTGTCCAGAACCCCTGCTCACCTCTACCACACAGCACACGGAAGCAGCCAGACAGTGTCTATGCAGTAGTCATGCTGTGTCCTAATAAAACTTTATTTGTAAAGACAGATGATTACACTATTCTAATAAAACTATTTATGAAGACAGATGGCACAGTGTATTATAATAAAACTTCATTTATAAAGCTAGATGGACATGCTATGTTTTTGTTTATAAAGACAGATGGGAAGGCTATATTGTAACAAAACTTTATTTATAAAGATAGATATACATGCTGTGCTCTAGTAAGACTTTATTTACAAAGACAGAAGTAGCCAGTTTTGGTCCCTGATGTGCTGATCTCGAAGCTTAAAGAGCATATATTTAAAAGTAAGCTCTCCAAATTCTATCTTACACGACAGAAAGCACGTCAGTGTAGCCCGGCACGAGGCCCAGCACTGGAGGCTGACCACCAGAGATAGGGACAAATGTGTGGGCTCCTCCTCTTGCCTGGGCTGATGGACACTCAGGGCCATGCTCCTTGCATGCTCTGTGTGTATGCATTTGGCATAGATACACTGTGTGGGAAAGCCGGGAAGTTTGGCCTCAAGAAGGGTGAAACTTGGCTCAAGCGGGTCAGTGAGCCCCAGGCTCTCTTTAGAGAGACACCATGGGCGTCAACAGAGACGGATTCAGATCCCAGTTAGTCTTCCGTGAGGAGAAGGTTCTGTGGCTTTGATACTGTTGAGAATGACTAGACAAGAGTGTCCGTGACAAATAAAACTCCCATCCTGGTGGCAGTGACAGGGAAGGGTGAGGCATGGGGCCAGGGAAGGGAACCTGTCTTTTCCTGCCCCAGGCTCCTTCCTGAGTAGCCCTGTCACCTCCTTGCATCTAGGTACCAGCCCTCTGCACACCTGTCGGCACCCAAGATCTGTCCTCCCCGTTCAGCTGGCAAAGGCTGCACGCACTCTGGCCCTGGCAGGCCAAGTCAAGGATGTGCACTTGAAGAGCAGAAAGCATCTCTCCCTCAGCTCACCTTGTCCACCTTTCCCAGCCTCTTTGAAAACCCAGCCCACTGGCTGGGCATCTGAGGCCCCACCAAGGGCAGCAGCTGCGTGCCTAGCGAGGAGACCACTGGCCGCAGGGCCTCCACACCCTGCTTGCATCTTGATGGCTGGCGATAAATCTGGTGCAACTGAACTGCAGAAATTCTACCTTTCAGAAGCTAAGGAGAAATACTCAAGAAAAGTCTGGGCCAGGCTCCTGTAAGTAACAATGAGCTGTGGCTTCCCCAAGTTTGGATTTCTGAGCTAGCCACCTCCAGTTTCATGTCTGTGGTGGACTGACAATGGGCGGTCAGCTTGTAACACCCAGCCGAACCGAGTCAGCGTGGTGCTGGGTATGGAGAGCCCACCTAAGGGTTGTTGCCAGCAGCACAGAACTGGAGGGGAAGGTGGTGCTGTTGCTTCTCTGGGAGGAGCCTGTCACGCTGGCTTTCCTGACAGGAACCCGGCAGTTCTCATCACTGGAGGAACTCGGGACCTTGCTGTCACTGAGGATGGCTGTGGTTCACTTTGCAGGAGCTCTGGTCCTCACTTTGAGCACTGCTTCTTGGCTCTGCAAGGGAAGATGGAGCATCATTCCATGCCCTGGAGACACTTGTCGTTCTGGCTTTCCTGACAGGAACCCGGCTGTTATCCTCAGAGGAGCTTGGGTGCCCACTCTCACGAGGACGGCTGGGGTACTTTTCAGGGAGCTCTGGTGCTTACCTTGAGCATCGCTTCCTGCTCCTGCGGATCCCTCAGCCGCTGGCGCAGACCCTTCTTCCCGCTGGCGCAGACCCTTCTTCCCGCTGGCGCAGACCCTTCTTCCCGCTGGCGCAGACCCTTCTTCCCGCTGGCGCAGGCTTTCTAGCTTTCACCACTGACCTTTGGCCTTTACAGTGCCCGTCCAGTACACAACCGGCGTGCATAAGACACTGTCATGGGCTCTCGGCCTCCACCTGTACTCGTGCAGGACGGTGCCATGGGATCCAGGCCCGCAGCTGGAGTCCTTGGGTCTCTAGTGTGTGGACAGATCTCATTGTTTTGTATTTGATTCTTTGGGTGACTATTATTAAACAATCCTATGAATTATGTGTAACTGTTTTGCTTGCAAATCCTGAACACAGCCATTTCGCAAGATAGACGACGTCACTGTCACTGTCACAGCAGAAGCACTGTGAATTGAACTGGCACCCCTCAGTGCGACTGTGAGCTTCTGAGCTGTTCAGAGAAGCTCCACTTCCGTCCATTTCTCCTGCGCAACGGCAGGTCAGCGGCTGAGGCGAGGGCGCCGAGGGCCGCCTGCGCACGAGTCCAGCACCGCCCACCGGAGCATCTAGCCTGCAGTCCCCACCTTGGGCCCAAGGCTCACGTGACCCGGGGGCCGCCATAGCCACACTCACCAGGTAAAGGTTGGAGGAGTAGGGGGCCGGGTCCCAGGCCACCAGAATGACATCTTTATACAAAGAGCTGTCAATGAAGTGGTAGCCGGGGTTGGTCAGAATCTGCAAACACAAGAAAAATCACGTTAAAAACTCGAAGGCTTCAAAGCACACTTTAGAAACGGGCGCCCTCGAGGCGGAGCAAGGGCGGACTGCGCAGGCTCTCGGTCCGCTCCTTCTGCGGGGCCGCACTGACGCTCCTCCGCTTCTCCCAGCGCTGCGCCGCTGTGTCTGCGGGTTCAGGCGCCAGCCCCAAGGGGGGGCACCCCGGTCCCCAGGCTCTGGCCCGCACGGCCTGCGGGCAGTCCCTAGAGGCCAGCCACTGCCCTCCCTCCGGGCTCGCTCTGGCCCCCACGATTGGTCAGTTTCACCTGCCAATCATCGTTGTAAACTCTCATTCTGGAATTTCCACCCTGATGAATGTGGGTTTTCCCAGATTACTTCTCCTGAGATTAGAAGGCGTCGTGCAGAGGATGGACACTAGCATGCCGGGTTCTTCCTCCTCTCTCAGGAGTTACACAGGGCGCGTCACCCGGGCCGCTGTGGGGCTGCTTCTCGTGCGCGGCGGGACGCTGACCCTTTGTTCTGAGGCAGCTCGCCGGAAGTCCCCGACTGCCTCCTTTTTGTAACAGTTCTAAACCTTTAGAAATTGTTGTGCTTTGTTGAGAATACTTCTGCCACACAGAAGGCGTTCCGATCAGGAGCAGGGCAACCGGCGTTCTCATTTCACATGCAACAACACTGTTAATCTCCTAATTTCCAACAAACCGAAGCGTCAGAGACATCCATGGACGCTCAGGTTTGGTGCTTTTATCTTCCTCCCTTTTAATCTCTACAGTTTCCCCTAAACAGTAGAGATTTAACCCAGGGCCTTCACCCTGAGCTACATGCCCAGACTTAAAAAACTGTTCTGGAAACTCCGAGACAGGATCTCACTGAGTCACTAGGTTGCCAGGCTGGTCTGGGTTCGCACCCCCCACTCCTCCTCCACCTCCCCCACCCCTCCCCCAGCCTCCCAGAGTGTGGGATCTCGCTGTGCACCCCACACCCGCTAAGCCCCATTCCCGGTGTTACGTGTCTTCTGTTTGCCTGTCCTCAGGTCACACAATGCCATCTGGCAAGTGTCTGCCTAAAAGCACAAACCTTCACGTGTCCAGGCTGATCTTCCTTTCAGCCTCACTAGCCTCTTCCCAGCAACTCCTGCCTCTTCTGTTCCTCTGCACCGTCTGTCTCGGAGTCTTCACAAGCACAAGACCCACAGCAATGCCCAAGCACACCGCCACGGAGCCAGCCAACTTCTCCACCCACCCAGTGCACAGCCCAGAGCGGGCCTCGCCTCACCTGGGAGTTGATGATGCGGACGGTGGTCTTGTTTCCAACGTCCCTCTCGTAGCCACGTGTAGGGGCAGAGTTAAACCTCAGCACTGCATCGTGAGAATCTAAGGGCACACAGGCAATATGCTTAACTTTTCTGTAGGATGATGTAATCGATAGAAAATCGATTAGCAGACCTTTTAATACTCAAAGCTGCTCCGATATCACTGGTAAAGCTGAGATTCCTGCATACGTATTTTCAGATAACTTACTGTTGATCTAGGATGAGCTCACTGCTTACGTGGAAACACACACACCTGTCCACCTGAAGGGATCCTGGATTCCCCGGTGTCCTGTGAGCGCAGCCTCGTGATGCTGACATCACCTCAGGCTGTGTGAGCACTGTGGCGCTCCGCAGGGACAAATGCGTCCAAGAGCGTGGCCTCAGAACCGCAGACCATTACGTGACTGCGGCACACCGTGAACCCCTCATCACAGCAGGCCTCCTAAGTCACACTGGATACTTTATCTTCTCCTATTCCTTGTGGGTGACATTCTTGGTGCCGCCATCCCCCTTGGTGCCCAGCTGCAGAAGGCAGATGGAGGACAGGAGCGTTGCAGGTGCTGGGCAGGCGGGCTGCTCCTCCTGTCCCTACCCCCCAAGGTCAGCAGGGTGAGGCGAAGGTCAGTGCGCCTCTCAATGGGGACAACCTCTACTGTCCAGTCTGCCTTCCCACTTCCTGCTGAGGGTTTATGTTTAAAGAGAAAGCCCAGCCTGGGCCACATAGTGAGACCTTGTTTCTGAAGGAAGGGAGAAAGGAAGGAAGGGAGGGAGGGAGGGAGGAAGAGAGAGGAAAGCAGGAAGGAAGAAGAAACAAAAAGAAAACCACCCCTGACCCCTGTGAAGCCTTCTGCCTGCCTCTACTTGGGGTCTGGGGCCTGGTGTCACTGGCTGCAGGGCTTTCTGCTTCAGCGTGCGCCTTCTGTCCATGGCGTCACCTCTGCTCCCACCCACAGCACCCCACACACAGTCAGACATCCCTCCATCTGGATCTTCTGGCCACCAACTCAGAGGTGTCAAGGAAAACGGATTCCTTCACGGGGGCTAAGGAGGAGACAGGGTAAGGGTGGGAAATCAGGGTGCGAGTGAGGAGGGTGGGGAGGGGGGCTGAGTCCCCTCCCTTAGGGCAGGCCACGAACACCCCAGTGCAGTCATCCTCACATGCAACGTGAGCAGGAGGGAGGGATTTCTGGACATCTGATGTGCGTCCCCAATGCCTCATTCACAAGGTAATGCCTATGCCCTGGAGAGCGACAAGAGTTCGACAGGTCTGCATGCCCATCCACGGCCTTGGTCCTCAGTGGAAACCACGTGCAGCCTACTGAGTCCCCGAGGCTGCCTCTAGCCTGCAGCCCGAGCCCAAACTCAGTGCTGAGCACCACACTCATGTGGGGGCCTGGTGAAGCCAGCAAACCCGCCACTTTCTTTAGGGGAACTTTTGCCAAGAGTCAGCAGGCGGTGACCCGAAGGCCAAGCCTGGCCCTGCCCATGACAGCCAAGGTGGGACACAGACGCGATACGCACCCCGGTGTGCACAAGGCCCCCAGGACTGAGCTGAGCTCCGCCTCGCCAGCCACAGCGCTGAGGGGCAGCACTGGGAACCTGGCTGGCAAGCACCTCCATCTGCGCTGCCATCGGGACCGCTGCTGTGCTACACGGGCAAGCGCTTGTGCATGACATCGGTCCTGGTAATAAACTGCTTTATAATTTATTTTATTAAATAGTGTACTGAATAGTATATTAAAAAAACAATGATATTTGAGATAGAAGAATCAATTACACAAACAGGATGCTTACTTTTTAGCCTAAGGGTCACTTTAAGAAAAAATAATGATCATATCTCTTTAGAAAGTAGAATAGGAAAACTTTAAATTTCCACGCATTGATTCAAATAACACTGTATTAAAAATAACTTTTTTAAAGGCAGTGAGAAGGCTGGCACCGTTCTGAGCCTTCTCGAGCTCCACGGCCAGTTCCGCGGCGACAGCTGGTGTCTCCTTGCCGTGCTGGCTGCATCTGCTGCAATGCCTTGGCTGCCGTGCGGGGGCGCGGGAGACGGCACCCGAGAAGGGGCTATTTTAAGGGTCCTCCCAGACGGCCCTGCACACTCTTCTGATACACCCCCGATCCCTGACAAGTGCTGCTTGCTGAAGGTTGGTGCAACATGGAACATGAGAAATACACAGCTGAGCAGCCTTTTCCTAGAACTGAAGGTCTGCTGTGAGCCCAACCTGAGACCCACGCGGGGTCTCCTTCATGGGACCTCCCCCACAATACTCACCTCTAAGCTAAGAGGCTTCCACTATGGGGACTTTTAGAAAATTCAAGCAAATGAGTTAGAGTAGAAGTCCAAGAATCCACCTGGCTGTTTCAGAAGATCCACCTGTCTTGCTCTTTGGAATCTGAAGCGATGCCCATGTGAACACCCCCGGGCAGTATGTCAAGCGGCCCCTCGAGGGACTGTTGTGTCTCCTTATCGAGGACCAAAGACCTCACAGGCGGGTGAGCAGCGCCTGCAGGACCCCTCGGGCTCCAAGGGTGGGAAGCCACTTCCAAGCACTCTCAGAAGCTTGAGCTCTATCACGGCTGCAAATACGATCAATTATTTTGCTAAAAGGGACAGGCTCATCTGATTCTTCCTAGAGAAAATGCCTGCCAAATATGTAAATGTGCAGTTACGCACGTCAGCCACGCATTTCTTCTGGGTGATGAGGCACTGCTTCCCTGTCCCCCGGTCCCCTGGACCTGCCACTGCAGGCTCATGGCTGACCATTATGCAGCCTTCATTCAGGCTTTCTGTCATGAAAAGCACCCTCTCCCTTGGCTGCACAGGCTAAGAAACGCCCTGGAGGCTGACACCCCCACCAGTCCTTGGGCTGAGGGCTGGACCCTGGTACCACTGTCACTTCTGCAGCCACCCTACCAGAGCCAGAAGTAGGACCAGAGCCTGGCATTGGGCCAGACCCAGTGTCCCTGGAAGGAGGCCCTGGGCCTCTACCTGGGTCAGTGTTTACAGGAACTGAGGGCTACCCCTACTAGAGCAAGAAAGGAGAGGGGTGCAGATAAGGAGGGGCTTGGGGCTGGGCACTGCCTGGCAACCCGACCAACAGCAGCAGCTAGGCAGTTCACGTGCACTGTGCACCCGAGTATGCAGGGTCCTGTGAGGCCTGCAGCTGGAGAAGCTACTACAAGCGTGGGCTGTGCTGTCTTGGGTACAGCAGCCAGGAGTGCTTGACTCCGAAGATCATTCCTGCCAGGCGCTGCCAGGCCGGGGCCCAACACACCAAGGCCTGCAACACACCAAGGCCTGGCCCATCCCCACCACCTTCTGCCAGCAAGCAAGATGGCAGTGGCCACCAGGGGTCAGGCCTCAGTGCCCACCCTAAGGCCCCAGCATATGCAAGGCCGAGTCGGAGGCAGGCCCATCCTGGCCCTGGTGACAGGTACAACGCTAGGGACCACCCTGGGGTGGCAGCCAGTCTCTGCCTCCAGGACTCTGTGGACCACTCTGCCTGTGAGCAGCTGCACGTCCCTGCACCTAGAACTGCGGCTCCTGCAGGCAGCGCTGCAGAGCATGGAGCAGGCCATCTGCAGTACACGCTGCGGAGCTGGGGCTGTACCATGCTGTACTCCCATTGTACCACGCCATACTCCCTGCTGTACCACGGCAACTGCCGAGGACGTCCCTGCGCTGCCTCCACAGCACTCACCTGCCTGTGCCCTGGCCCACTGCCCTCCCATCACCCGTGCTGCCCCTCTGCTCCCCAGGTGCCAGTCTTCTGCCTGCTGCACGTCTGGCCCAACTGCCCCACCAGTCTCCCTCTGCGCACGGTCCGTGCAACAGATCTGTGGGCTGTGCCTGTGCCTTCTCTACCTCTACGTCCAGCACAGCAGCCAAGAGGGAAGGTGGGCTGGTGCTTGCTGAAGGAATGACGGTGTGAACAGCTTTCCTGAGTGCTGGAAGTAAGGTCGCCCCCCAATGCACTCGTGCCCACACTGTAAGCACACACCCAGTGTGCAGGCTGCCCTCCGAGACCGGCTTCTCTCCTCTGCAGCGCATACCCACAGGAGCGGGGTTCCACACCAGCCCTCCAGCCACCCTTACAAATGCAGCAGGTGCTCAGATGGGCAGCTTTCAGCTCGGCTGGAGCCTCCCTTGGACCCCGACTTTGGCAAATCCTTGGCCGGGTAGACGCTGAGGGCCCAACCCGAGTGACCTGTGCACAAATTTGCCTTTTCTGTGAACACCTTGACGGTCACCTCTTGGGTCTGCACTGCCCACTGCCACGTTCAGGGGTGAAGCAGAGGGTGTCACCTGGCCACAGCAATGTCCGCCTATGGTGAGCACAGGAAGGGCTTTGCTTTCGACCAGTTTTGCACCACTGCCCTTACATCCTGCAAACGCAGGTGCTGAATCTGATTCTAGGGAGCCGGCCTGAGCAGGACAGAGGGCCTCACTCAAGACTCCCTGACTGCACATGAAGCCTGGCAGCAGGGCCCCCAGCCTGTGTGGAATCAGAACCAGAAACCACAAAAATGCAGCCCTGGCTCCTCACTTTCCCCAGAACACAGACTTCCCAGCGTTGTCTCTCAAACTCATTTCCAATGTTAGAATCAGCGCAGAGGTGCTGGCTCGGAACACTTATGCAGGATTAATGAGCAAGAGACTTTTCCCTGGAGCTCAGGCGCAGCCCCAACACTGTATTTATGATGCAGAGTTTAAAGCCAAACCACACCAAGCCAAACTGGAAGTGACTGCTGCCTGCCTTGCAGCACCACGCTTCAATTCCATGCTTCAATCCCTCCTGTCCATTATTAATATTGGTCCCAGAACGGGGAAGGACCTGTGTGATTCTACCCCAGGGACCTCTAAATCGCTGCTCCATCCTAATAAACTGCAGGCTGTCTGCTCCGGCCTTGGATACACGCGGCGGGCAACGCACAGAGTGTTACTGTGAGCCTGGTGTAAATCTTCAGGCTGGGGACCTCGGACCGCAAACCCACATGTCCCTTGGGGGCTTCTAGGTTAAGAACCTTCACATGCAGCCTCCCCGCCGGGCACTCTGGCAGTGCCTGCCTTTCCAGCCTGCCTGCTGGAGTGTCTCCTGTTCCAGGAGAGCCTCCACAGCCTTTCTTTCAGGACGCAGAGCGACAACCAGAGTCCCTGGTCCAGGGAGAAGCCTGCAGCCAAGGTGAAGCAGGCCACAGCCTACAAGGAGAAACAGGATGGGAAAATGGGAAGGTGGTGTGCACGTAACCCATGGGACACAGCCCCTGCCAGCCCGATGGGTACACTGTGCTGTGTCTCGCCCTGTCCCTGACTGGTGCTGAAGGCACGCATCACCTTCCCTGGCCGAGGAGCTAGTGGTGGACAGAGACATCCCCACATGTGTTCCGGGGTGTGATGACACCAGAGCCTCTGACTTGAAGGGAGGGAACACTTGCACAGTGTGTGGGCCTCTCCCATCAGCTTTCAGGACAAAGGTAGGAGCACCCCGAGGGCGGATTCTGCCTCCAGAATACCACAGGCCCTCTGGGCACACCACACCAACCTGAACCCACACGCCCACCTGCCCTGCCTGACCCTTCCTCTGCATCTCTATGAACTCGCCGTGTGGGGGCCTTCTGGAGGCTTTGGAGGCAGTCTGGCCAGGGCAGTGGAAACCCAGTGC
Source organism: Octodon degus (assembly GCF_000260255.1). Taxonomy (NCBI): domain Eukaryota; kingdom Metazoa; phylum Chordata; class Mammalia; order Rodentia; family Octodontidae; genus Octodon; species Octodon degus. Next base: position 11,605,226 of record NW_004524628.1, read on the forward strand.
ATTGTTCTGTTCTCAGGAGGCGGCCATGGCATGCCTGATGTGGATCCAGAGCCCGGATATGTGGTGTGGAAGGAGCCCCCCCCCGTGCAGCCCTGCTCCCATCTTCTAGGATCCCTGGGCTTGTCTGGGCCCCAAACCTCAAATCCGCATAGTGCATGCTCCCTTTGGATAAAACCCTGCGGGAGGGCCACTCCTGGTCCTTGTTAGCGCAGTGTCTGCAAAGCAGCTAAGGACAGGCGCTGAAGAGAGGACCTGGATATCAGAAGCACGGCTTGGGGACCACACTCCCTGCTCCAACCTCCATGCCCAGCCCCAGCCCCAGCGACCTCTAGAGCCATGTGCAAGCTATCGCGCCGGACACCCACCGATCTCCGCGCCCAGCGAGGAGTTGAGGATGGCGCCGGCTGACATGACCACGGCACAGCTGCGCAGGCCACGTGGGTGCAGCTGGCTCAGGGCCTTGGCGGGCACCAGGCTCTTCCACCCCAGCGCGGCAAACGGCGGCTCGGTGCCATCCAGGGTGCGCGGGCGCGCGCGCCGGAGCGCGCACAGCAGTTCAGCCGGGGCCCTCCGCGGGGCGCGCCTGCCGCGGAACCGCACGCCGTGCTTGTTGGCTCGCACGTAGTCGCGCATAGCCTTCTGCAGACGTGGGCTCAGCATGCGCGCCGACGCCTCGCCTGTCCACAGCCGTCGCAGCAGCAGGCCGGGCAGGGGAGCGGCCGGCCGTTCCCCGTCCAGGCCTCTGGGCCAGCGCGCCCTGCGGCTCCTGGTCCTCCGGTGCGCTCGCCTGCGGGGGTCCGGCCCCACGGGGCGGGCGCGTGGCGGCGAGGACTGGCCCGGCTGGTTCAGAAAGAAGTCGTCCTCGTCCTCCTCCGTATAGAAGGCGCTTTGGGATCTCCGCCCGACCTGGGGGACGAAAAACGCGTCCTCAGGCCCCGCGCCGCCCGGGCCCGGGTCGGCTTCTGGTGCATCCGCGGGCGCTGCGTGGGCGGAGCCGACGGGGCGCACACGCAGCTGGGCGGGCTCGTGTGCATGCACTTCACCCACAATGGCGCCCATGATGGCGCGCTGCCTGCCCTGCACTGGCAGCAGTCGCCGTGTCTCCAGGAAGGACAGGGCGCTGGGCACAGGCTCAGCGGGGTTGCTGTCCGTGAAATAGATGAAGATCGCCAAGAAGAGAAGCCCCCACGCGAATATGCCGAAGAGCATGCATTGCCTCCATTGCTTCAGGTGTGGTTTCATGGCAGATCTCTGGGGTCAGCGTGGGGTCCCGAAGCGGCAGCGGGAGGCCAAGGAACCTGAAAGACAGGCGAGAGCTGTGGTTAGCCATCGCGTGGACATTGGCATAGGGCACTTTACGGCACCACACACCAAAACCACGGGGGCTGGCTGAATTTGGCTCAAAAATCCTGGGACATCTCCAGCCAGGACCTCTCATCCCTGCAGAGTCCTGTGGCAAAAGGGCCCCTGGCAGGTGCCTCAGGACCTGATGTTCTGCCTGATTCGGGGTCTGCTTCCCCACTGGAGAGCCGCCCTCGGGGCCACCTGACAAGCAAGCTGTTGGATGAGCGTCCGCAGAAACCCGTCTTGGCAAAGCTCCTCTCCCAAGCAACTTCTGGAGGCTCCAAGCACGTGCTTCCCAGCAGCACCTCTGTGCATTCATTCCTGGGAGTGAGGGCCAGGCCTGACTCACTACGGCCTCTCCCCAGCCCCAAGGGTCACCGGTGACACCAAATGAACACTGCTTCCATGATGTGTTTGCCGGTGAGTGTTACGCCGCTGGGTATGTGCCTGTGGACCTCAACAGTGCCCCTAACATGATCCTTCTACCTCTGCAGCAACACAGGGTGACTTGGGACAGTGAAGTGAGTGTGGGAGAAGCAGTCACAGTGGACCACTTGCAGGGTTTCCGTTTGTACTTGTAACTGGGCTTATCTTACTTGGTTTCGTGAGCAGCTAGCAAGGTTGGGACCACTGCTGTCTCCGGTCTTCTAGATGAGGAAACAGGCCCAGAGAGGTCAAATAACCCAAAGCCTCTGCGATAGCAGGCAGCAGCCAACGTGAGCCCGACAGCGTGGTTCCAGGGCTCGCACTTCTCACTCTAGTGGCAGTCCATCTGTCCCTTATAGCAGCTGAAGTTGTTCCTGAGTTATGCTCCTCACGCTCTCTGGGAAAGTGTCTCTGGGAAGGGCCATCCCTCCCCAGGTCACCGCTATCTGATACCTTCATGTCCACATTTCCTTCTGGGCCCGACTGTCCCGGCGAGGTCCAAGGCTGGACGGCTCTAGGCACTTACTCATCAGCTCTGTGGACACGTCGCTGGGAACTGGCAATGGGCCTGCCAGTGCTCGGAGCCCACACTGGGGCACCTGGACACCACCTGCCTGTCCTGTCCCCGCAGGAGCATTAGGCTGCAGTGCCAGGTGCTTTCCAGGGATTCAAGCTTTCTAACAGAAGTTAGAAAATTACCCTAATAACACTGTTTCTGTTTCCACCACAGTGAAGGCAGTTGTGACACTGGGATCCACAGTGCCGCCACCCCCAGACTGTCTTTGCTGCCGATGCCAACCGCCTGTAGGGTGCACAGGCCACCCCGGTCTGGGAGGGTCTGTGCCCCTTCAGCTGTGCTGGGAGAGACTCATAGAAGTTAGGAAAGTGCAGTGCTCAGGCTCACATCTTTGTTGTAAAGCGTAAGTGCCAAAATTCCAATTTGAAGAAGCAGAGATCTATCTGCTTAAGTTTCAGAGGTCAGTTCCAAGTGAGAGTCATGGTGGAAAGTGTGGCCAAGGAAAGCAACTGGTGTGAAGTGGAGCAGGAAGGAGCAGGGGCCACATACAGCCCCCAGCGACTGCCCCTCCTCCTGAGGGCACATTCCACACAGCAGGGCTGAGCCCGTGGTGAGGTCAGTGCAGTCGGGTGTGTGGTCAAGATTATCCGGCACAGGATGCACATGGGTGAGGTCAAGAGGGGACAGCTGGGCTCGGGGTGCGTGTCCCTCCTGGCACATCTGATACCACTAGCCAGAAGGCTAGCTCAGCTCTGGAGTCAGTTTCACAGGGTTTCATTATTTGAGCATGACTGAGACACTTGGTGGTCCTGTGGGTGAACCCCATCTCCAGGCCACCTCTCTTGCCTCAAGGTGCAAGCTGGGATCTTCACCCAATGGGCTTCCTGGGTATCATGCCAACTGGAAGGTGTCCAGGATCTAGGTGAGTCCCCTGCCTAGCACAGCAGGCACCATCTATCACTCAGGAAATTTCTGGATTTGCAGGTACTGGGAGAGATTCCTGCACTACCCCAGGCTGCAGCCGCAGATGGAGCCACAGAATGCCTACTTGCTGTAGCTGGGAACTGTCGTTACTGACTCTTGTGCACCTGCAGAAGGAGAGCAAGTCTGTGCTCCCAGCATTTATCTGAGAGACAAGGTGGACTGTGTGTGGGATGGAGTGAGGGAAGACACAGAAAGCATGCTTTGAGCTGTTGGGAAGGAGCCACATATCCCTGCCCGCAGCCAGCACCCTGCCACAGGGGAAGGGCTGGGTCTTGTGGCCCAGGAAGCTGGGGGGACCTGCTGATCAGGAATCTGCTACGTAATCCTGGAAGGTTGCTGTCGACTAGACACTGACTTCGTTACATGACTGTGCCTCATTCCCAGAAGAAAGGGCAGCCTTGCTGTGGGGGAGGAGGTGGCAGCCATGACTGGGAGGGCTAAGGAGAGCTTGGTGGGGACAGCAGGAAGGAAAGGACGGCTGCGCCCGAGGACTGTGACAGGTTTGTCCTTCAGGAGGCAGTCAGAGGGCTCGTGTGCCCTCTGAGCTCAGCACAGGGTGCGGCTGCCACCCCAGCTCAAGGCATGATGTGGGAGCTTCAGGCGCAGTGACACAGAAAGGAGCGGGTCCCCTTCCACTCATGAGGAGACTTAGGCTTCTTTCATTCGGGACCCCTGGAGAGAGCTTCTAGATCCGCAGACCTCCCTCGCTGGCGGAACCTTTCTCCAGACAGATTCATCTCAGGGCAGCAGCAGATCCTTTGCTAGTCGAGGACTCTAGAAGCCGCTCCAGGGGGCAGGATCTGCAGCACCGGCAGACCTGCAACAAATCCCCGTTGGAGAGGACGGGTCCTGCCCAGGGCTGAAGCCCAACCTGCCCATCCCTGACAGACTGGTGGACAGTGGGGTGATGTAGGCTGCTGAGGTCCTGCCACTGATCCCCTGGGAAGAGCCTGGGCAAGGACCCACATGCCGGATGCACCGTGGCTTTCATTTGTAGGGTTCCAGCCTGGAAGTAGGATGACACTGGGGCCCTTCAGTTGCTCTCCCTGCCTGCCCGCCCGCCACCCTCCCTCCTTCCTCTTCTCCTGCATCTCTTCCATGTGGCACAGCTTCCAGGCTCTACTTTCACAGGCAAAATCACCCCCACTGTGCCCTGGGGGGCACTCGGAGGGAATGGGCAGGCATTTGGGTGGGAGCTTGATTCCAAGGCCCCAGCCGGGTAAGGGGTCACATTCCTCGCCTTATCCTCAAGCTGTGGAGGCTAAAATTCCTCACTTGTTCTGAAGGAAACCACACTTTGCAAAAGGCACAATTTATCAGCAGTTGTCAGACGGAATTATGAAATGTGAGTGCTGACGCACAGTGCGGTGAGGCTTTCTGCAGCAGGCTCTTCCTTTCCTTCAAGGGCAAAGCGAGGTTAATCTGGGTGTGCCACTCTAACAGTGTCCCTCTTCAGGCCTGCAGCCTGTGAGTTTTACCCCCAGTTTTCCTGAGTACTTTTCTCTCCAACACCTTGGTGGATGTGTGCACCAGCAGACCAGGTCCTGTGAGTGCGAAACACTTGTGCCTTGTTTCTGTCCATGTGTCTGTGTGCGCTGTCTGGGCTAACCTTCAGTCTCGATATTTTAATGTTGAAATGATAGAAGTTGGTGTGTGAGACACTCGTGTGTCATGACAGGCCATGGGAGTCATTTTCCTTGGAGAATCATTTTCCTAGAATTAGCCCTTGTCACAAATCTCAAACAGTCCATCTGCAGGAAAAAGAATCCGCCCCACCCAGCTGGGATTCACCTCCTGCCAACCTCGTACAAATACCCCTTCCCACCTTCATTATTCTAAATGGGAGAAAGTCTCCAGTCTGCTGTGTGGGAAGCACAGTCCACCCCTCCTCGCTCCTCATTCCAGCCCATTTTTAGGCCAATGTCCAGAAAATGATCAGCTGGGTCAGCTGAGCAGGGGTCTCCACCCTGGGCAGGCTGGTCCCAAGCCAGAAGGGCCTGCGTGCTGGCTCCGGGTGGAGGCCGATCTGCCCAGCCAGGATGGCTCTGCTAGGGCCGACAGATGCACGCGGCCTCACACAGCAAGGGCTCAAGTCTACAGGTCCCCGGGCAGCCAGCTATTTCAAATTCAACACACGGCCCCCTTCCTTGGGAAGGAGCACATCTTCTGTCCCTAGCAGCCCAAGGGGGTACCATGGGAGGTTCTTGATCAACATTTCAAAATAATGATTGGAATTAATAAATAGGGAAGCCATATGGCGTGGGGCTGAGCACAGGGGCTCCTGTCGGGTTTTGATGGTGTCTGTGTCTCACTGTGCTTCCTGGCCTGGCAGTGGAGTCTGTGTGGCTCCAGGCTTATGTGGGAAGCTGCAGGGTGGCCAGACTCCCGCGTGGCTGAGCTTGTGTTATTCACAGGTTCAGGGCTAGTCAGGGCAGTGGTGGAGGGGACTAGCAGCAGTCGCAGCGGCTGCCCTCTAGCGGCGCCCACCCTGTCTGTCATGTTTCTGTGTGAAGTCCTTGTCTCAGTTTAATCTGCATCACGACTCACCTGGCAAAGCCTCCAAGGCCCCCTTCGAATGCATCGCTGTCCCAGTGATCTCAGGGCATTGCCAAGTCAGGAAGAAGTGCCAGGTGCCCCACAAGTGCCCAGCTTGGCACCGTAGCATGGTTCTCCTCTCACAGCTACCACACCAAGTACCAGGGCAGCTGCCCAGGAGAGCCCGGCCAGGGTGCCCTCACGCCCTCTCCCCCACAGGTACCCTGTCTCTCTTGGCTGGAGCTGCAGGCTGTGTGTCTGGGCAGGCTGTGCCCAGAGGGCAGATGGGCACGCACGGACTCTGGGCTGGGCCATTTCTCCAGTATGGGGTTTTCCTCAAGAGGCCAGGCAGGTGGGTGACGGACAGGCCAAGCCTCACGTAGGAGCCACTCAGGCAGCCAATGGGGTGGGGGACACGGCACAGGTTCCAGAGGTCTGTCATTGGCTGTGCCTGGGATCAGGGCCTGCTGGCCTCCTGAAACAGCACTCCTCTGCTAGGGCTGGCGGCCTGTTGATGTCGCTGCAGTTAGCATCCAGAGAGCGACACGGCCGTGGTGCCGCGCTCCCACGCGGAGCCTGACCCCTGCAGCACCTGGGTCTGACTGTCAGGAAGAGGCAAAGCTGTGGGCCTGGCCCGAGACCCAGAAGGCCCGCCAGGATGCCTGTGGAGTTCACAGCTCTGGCCCTGACAAGCAGGGGCCACCTGGCTCTGCAGCCCAGCCTGGCAAGTCCCAGGGTACCACCAAGGGCTACTGTGGGTGGGCAGTGCAAGGGAGATGGTGCCAGTGGGTCACCAGCCACCACAGCCCCATGCTGTGAGCCACAGGGCGACAAGGGTGGCCGCCACACTGTAAGCAGCACTGGGTGGCAGCACTGGGTGGACCAGTGGTGCTGTGCACAGACAGCCTGGCCCTGGGTGACAGGTGGCCTGAAGGTTCCTGGCCCAGGTGAGGCCCCTGAGTCAGCAAGGCTTTACCGTACACTGGACGGGTGATGGCACACCAGTGTCGGGCCCAACATGAGAACTCAGCTAGGTGATGTCACTTTTCAAGGCAGGTTCTAAAACTTTATAAATGAGAGAGTGGAACGGCTTTGAGCGTGGGCTTTACCACGTGGCTTCCAGGCCTGCGTAGTGGCTTGCCTGAGGCATCCTGCCACCTGCAGGACCTGAAACGACGCACCTCATTCAGATATGCTATGGGCAAACTAAGCCAAGAAGCGCCGAGTACACCCTGCCCGCGTGGGGCCTGTCTGCAGGGCATCAGCCACGAGGAGGAGCCTGGCCTGGACTCACCCTCGCAGAAGCATCTTCTCCTGGGCTGCCTGCGGTATGGGCTCACCAGGCTGCGTGCTGCTGAAATTCTACAGAAACTTCGCCTTAGGGAAGGAGGGTCCTCTGGGAACTCAGCGAGCTTGGGGAAATCAAGGTTTAACTGCTTCGTAATAGAGGCGCGAACAGAAACGGTTCTCCTGATTCACATTCTGGAAATCTCCATGCTTTTGAAACAACAAGGCCTCTCCCAAGAACAGAGTGGAAGGGTGGCGGGTCGCTTCCAGGAGGGTGCAGAGGCCCTGCTTGGCAGACCTTGCTCCTACTTGGAAGAGATTTGTGTGGAAGGAGCTACATTTAAAAAAAAGATAGATGGGGCTGGGTAGACAGCTCAGCAGTCTAAGCGCCTGCTGGGCAAGCACAAGGATCCAGGTTTCATCCCTGATACCACAAGCCAAGCTGGCCCTGTACCGTGCTGGCCACTGAAACCGGGTGTGGTGGTGCGTGTCTGTCGTCCCAGTGCTGGGAAGGCTGAGACAAGAGGATCACTGAGTCCGAGATGTGTAGCAAGACCCTGTTCCCAGTAAAAAAAACCTTTTTTCTTCCTTTTTTTTTCTTTATTGTACCGGGTCTCACTATGCACCTCATACTCATGCTGATCCTCCTGTTGTCAGCCTTGCCAGTGCTGGGATCACAGGTGTGCATCACCACACCCGGTCTCTGTCACTGGCTCAGCATGCCCGGGGGTGGGGCTGGCATAGCATGTGATGCCAGGGATTGAACCCCAGTCCTTGTACTTGCCTAAGCAAGTGCTTAGTCTGCTGAGCTATCTCGCCAGCCCTTAAAAAACTAAATCTTTAAAAATTTTTTTGATTAAAAATTCTCAGATGTAACCCTGGGGTGTGGCACAGAGGCTGCAAAACACAGAGCTGGGCCACTGAGGTGAAGCCTTGCACACACAGCTGAGACATAAGGAGAGCACCGGGGGCGGGAGGGCAGCAGGAGGTGCGCAGGAAGGCTGAAGTGCTTCCTCTCGGGATCTGAGGTAAGCCTGGAAGAATCAGCATGCATTAAATCTAGGCACAGGAAGTCCCTGACATTTTTCTGCTTTACCACATTCTCACTTAATGATTTTAAACAATGACAAGTTCTGTAAAACGCATTCCCAATAAACTCTGTAGGACATTATGAACATGGGAAGAGAAGTCAGCACTCGGGTTTCTACTCATGGTTCGACTTCCCAAGCCTGCTGGGTCACGATTCCTGCTCACAGTGATGCGAAGCAGAAAGCTGAGGTGTTACGCCACATTCCTGATGTGGAAATGGCATGGGATGACACTGTCATTCATGAGGAGGGTAACGAGACAGTACTGGGTTTGAGGGTGTTGAGCCCTGGGCTCAGAGACACCTGCCTGAGACAGGCTGCCCTGTCACCTTCAGCTCAGCTCACAGCCTCTTCCTCTGTGTCTCAGTTACTTTTCTCTTGTTGCTGGGATAAAATACCCAGAATTAAGGAAGGAAAGGTTTATTCAGCTCACAGTTAGTGAAAGTTTCAGTCCATGCTCAGCTGGCTCCAAGGCAGAGCAGCCCATGGCAACAGTTCATGGCTGTGGAGAACAGCGAAGAGCAAAGGGAGGAGCAGCAGCTGCTGCAGCTAGCAAGCCCCCTCCCTTCCTTATATTGTGTGCAGATATCCTGCCCCAGGGTGGGTGTAGCACTTATTCCCATAATCCCAGCAGTGGATCATGAATTAGTCACAGCTCTACGAGCTGCTCCAGTGACTAAGTGAGGCTGTGGGAGGACACATAGACACAAACTGTGACACTCTGTGACATAAGGAAAGGCCCAACCTCAGGAAGTGTTCCAGGAGAACCCCTAGTTTTAAATTTTACCTTTTTTCCAGTTCATGCTTGCAGCATAGAGTAGCACCTCACCCCATCTATCTGTGGTGCACAGATGGAACCCAGGAGTCACAGCCCCGTCCCTGCCAGTTCTCTCATGGGAGCCTTCAAGGCTTCCTGTCTATTCCTCCAAAGACCTAGGTGGCACTGTGTGCTGTCCACACAGCCCTGCGTTGCAGAGCAGGCAACCTGCCCTCCTCTCTTGTGACTCGGTGATGCCTGCTCTCCAGCCTCCCTCCTCCCCTCTACCATTCCTAAGGCCTGAATGTGCCTCTCTCCTACTCTGAGGTCAGCTATTTCAGCTCACACTCAGGAGGGAAAAGGTGCAGTGGTTGTCTTTCTGTGCCTGCCTGCCTCCTGCTAGCATCACGTCCTCCGGCTCCTGCCATGCTGCAGCTGATGGCAGGACTCTGCTCTTCTGATGGCTGAAGAGCTACACTGGCCACCTTCTCCTCATCTGCTCATCTGTCGGGCACGGTGGCTACTACAGACGGTGCTATGGTAAATATGGGAGTGTAGACCTTTCCTTTTAACTTCTGGAATTCAACAATGGCTGTTGTATTGCACACTATTGTCCTCAAAGCAGCTGTTCAGATTACCAGATATAAGCATCCAAAATTGGTCCTTCGCCTTTCATAATATCTCCTGTACCTTTTGAATTTTATTTACTCTTTCAGACTTACACTAAGGAGACATTACAATGTTTACACAAGCAAGTCTGATTTATTTCACTTATGAGTGTGGTCTCTAGTTTCTCCATTTACATAGAAAAGCCTGGCATTCATCTTTCTTTACATTTGAGTACTACTCCATTGTATAAAAATACAATGGCACTGGGAATACTGGCTCTCCATTTGCCAAGGACTCTACCTATACCCATGTTATCCCATGCATTGAACTACAGTCAAAAGAGATCACAGATCTCAACATTAAAACAGAAACAATAAATCTACTGGAAGAGAGAGTAGTTAGAAATTTTGAAGACATAGGGTAGGCAGAGAGTTTGTAAGTAAAAACCAAACTGCATGGGAAATACTTCAAGGAATCAACAACTGGGATCTCATCTTATTGAAAAGTTTTTCACATCAAAAGAAATCACCAACAGAGTGAAAAGAAAATCTATGAAAAGGTTTTAGCCAACTGTTCTCCAGACAAAGGATTTCTGCTAGAACATGTAACATCAAATACTGGGTATCTGAGATGAATATATATAAAAAAATGGTCAATATCACTGGTCATTTGAGAAATGCAAATTAAAACACTGAGATTTCACCTCACTCCAGAAAGAATGGATATTATCCAGAAGTCAACCAATAACAAACGCTTGAGAGGCTGTGGGGAGAAATGTTGGTGGAGTGCAGACTGGTGCAGCCACTGTGGAGATTCCTCGAAATGCTAGGATTAGAGGGCCCGTTCGCTCCAGCTAGTCTCCTCCCAGGTATTTGTTCAGAAGAACTGAAAGCACCATGCCACATCTATGTATGTGCTCCTGTGTTTACAGCAGGTCAATTTGTCATAGCTAAATCTTGAAAACAACGCAAACGCCCATCCACTGAGGAATGGATTAAAAAGATGTCAAATTTTAATACAAAATGCAGGTAAACACAGTGAGTGTGAATATCCCTTACTGCCCCCTCCCCCCAGCATTAAGTGACTCAGTGTCCTTCTCTGCCGACTGCAGCTGTGCACAGCAGTGACTGCACCATCTTGGCTCCTGGCCTCGGGCCGCTGGGTGGAAAGCGGCTTCTGAAGGGCAGTGTCCATGTCCCGTCTCCCTGCTGGAGGACATCCCAAGTGTGGCATCCCCAGCCCTTGCTCCGCCTTCGATCCTTCCTGGGGAGGAGCCCGCTGGAGAGCACCTGCCGTGGTGTGATCTCCCAGAGTCAGCTGTCTCTGGGTGCTAGGCCCAAGTGCAGGAGCGGAGGTGGGCTGCAAGCCCGTGTGTTGGTCTCGTTGGTGAGGCTCTGTCAGCACCCTGGTGACGCTGTGACCTTCTGGCCTGTATTTACAGCCCTAAGACACTGGGAAGTTGCTATCAGAGTCCCTCCAGCACCGAGACCTGAAACTGTGCTGAACAGCACTGTCAGGACTGAGAACAGAAGTTATAGTGTGCTGCCCGAAGCCCACGTCACTATCGGATGGAGCGCGGACGGCACCTTCTTACACTACAGGCAGTGAAAAGGGAGCCCCCGGTGATGTCCGCCCTCCTTCCCTCCAGGACTGTTGAAAACTGCCAAGGAAAAGAGTGGCTAATAGGTCAGTAAGAGCACTTGAACCTTGGTGTCCTACCAACTCGTTCAGCTCCTGTGACTTGAGGAATAATCGATACTCAGGGTCAGCAATCATGTCATGGCAGTTTTAGTCATTTTTTTGTTTCCTAAATACATGTAAATTAAAAAGTGACCCTGAAATACACAAGAAGTCACCCAGGCAGATGTAGAGGTTTAAATGTGAATCACGGGCTGGTGGCCCTTCTAGGCCATGGCTCTGGTTTGGTGAGGCTCTGGTGAGCCTGCATGGGCGGCTGATGCTGCTAACAGGTTGGGTTTCAGGATGCAACCTTTGTGATTTGATTGGAAGAGAACACCACGTTGTTAAGCGCCTAACATCTTGTTCCTTAAGGTGAGTGGGTAACATTAGCCACAGAGGCCACAGAGGGGCAAGCCGGTCATGTTGTCCTGGCATGGTGATTTTAACAGGAGACATGGGGAGAGAAGAACATTGTTATTTTTTATTTTTTATTTTTTCTCCAAATGCCTTCAGGGCAGGGTTGGCTGGCTTGAGTTGTGGGGATCGAACCACACCAACCTGAGCTTGACTGCTTTGTGGAAGCATTCACTTAAAGAACTGAGCTAAGGGGCAGGCCCCCGAACATGTTAATTTATATGTTAAAGCACATACTTGTGTATTTTAGAGTCAAATGCAAAGCCAACTTCAATATTTAAAGCATGAGACTCCCAGGAGATTTCTCCCTGAAGGCTCTCAGCTCTGCCCTGGCCCCCTGGAGCAGAAGGGGGGCCTTCATCTGTGGAGGGCTCCGAGTCACAGGCCTCTGGTAAGGCTTGGGAAGGCCACGGTGGGCCAGAGTCACCTGGACAAGAGAAGACGTGTTATCTCCAGGGCTGGCTCTGGCTTTTGTGAGTGAAAATGTGAAAGTGGCCAGGGGGTACAGGAAGCTCTGAGTCTCTAGCTCCGTCTCAGCTATAGAGGGACGTCAAGGTACAGGCCGTGACAAAGCCGAGGGCCAGGCTGTGCTGGTCACGGGCCACCTCAGGGTCACATTCCCATTTATCAGCAATGCAGAGGTGTGTGTGCTCTCACACGCATATACAAGAGCACAGGCCCGAGCGCGCCTCACGCGCCCACCTGGTGCCTCGCTGTACGGGCACCGAGGGCGGCTGCACACTGGATTCTGGGTCTATACTGCCAGTCAGGGCACACGCAGGCCCTCTGTGGGGAGGGTTCAGCACCCCAGTGGCAAATCGACTGCTGGGCGAACAACAGCAAATCAGCTGGGGAAAATCACGTTTGTAGAGAGCACACACAGATTTTCTCTTGTTAGTCTCTGGCTAGCACACCCGCAGGTATCCACCAGGCACTTAGGGTGCCTGCGGTCTGTGGGCAGCTGGAGATGAGGGAGGGACCCCGAGGACACACACAGCGTCTCTACGGAGCGCCCTTTCGCACACTAGGGTGTGGGCATCCTGGATCCGGGGGTCTTGGGATTGTCCCCTGCAGACCCCGAGGGAGGACTGCCCAACTTCCTCCTCTGGCCGACAGGGTGGGGAAGAGAGAGGCGCACACAGACCCTGCTGCCTCGCGCACTCTGCTGACTTCTCACTGCAGCTGCTTCACCCCTTGATCTCCCCGCATTCACAGAGACTTCCCATCCAGAGGCGTCCAGTCACTGGTAACTGTGGGCTTGAGGCTCAGAAGTACATTTTGCGGAGAGCAGGAGGACAGAGCTTGGGTACGATGCCTACTGGGAAGGTGCCTCTTCCCTGGGCACTGCAGGAGGAGACCGAGGGTGGGCCACAAGAGTCCGACCCCAGCAGGATCTCTGAAGACCCTTCAGATTCTTCTGGACCCACTTGCCGGGGAGGGGTCCGGGAGGACACCAGAGCCCCGCACAGTTAGGAAACCGAATGTGCCTAGACCTCACTGCACTCTGTGTCCGGGTCCGGGGGCCGCGTACTGCTGGCATTCTGTGCCGGATACCAGGGCTCGCCCGCTGTCTCGCTGTACTGAGCTTGTTACCCACTGTCTTAGTTATCTTCTCTTGCCGGAACAAAGTGCCCAGCACTCACCAGTTAAAGGAGGAAAGGTTTATTTTAGCTCACAGTTTGTAGAGGTTTCAGTCTACAGCTGGCTGGCTCCAGGTTCGGGCAGCAAAGCAGAGTAGAGACGGCCCGTGGCAGCGCAGACGGGAGGCAGCAAGCAAGCAGAGACGGCCCGTGGCAGC
>NW_004524628.1:11618909-11634990 GCF_000260255.1 Octodon degus
GTGGGATGGTGCCACCCAGCCTTTCCACTCCCCACACTACACTAAACCAATCAGAGGATGGATTGAGTCATCGCGCCCTTCGTCCACAGTCACATGCCCGAGATCTGCCAGCTCCAGAAAGCCCCCTGAGTGCCTGAGGCTTTGAGGGAACGGTAGATACAATCATGACAGCAGATGAAAACACTCCAGAATGCAGAACAATCTGAAAGCCTGAAGGGCTTCCAAGGATTCTGAATAAGGGCTACTCAGCCTGCAAGTGAGTAAGGGCTACTCAGCCTGCACACACACACACACACACACACACACACACACACACACGCACACCAAGTCTCTGTTAGATGCTCAGGTGCTGTGCTAGACAACAGGGACTAAGTGCACAGCGTGACACCTTGTCAGCCTCGATCCCGTGATGTAGTCGCAATGGCTGGCCTTCCTGGTGTTGGCACCAGCCGCGAACACTCCATAACTAACCGAGGCATCTCACACTCCTGTGTAAACAGACCAAGGTGGTATAGTTAGGGTGTCTGCGCCTAATACCTGTGCCATCAACAGTGCTCCCCAGCACATAAGACGCCACCTGCCGACACGTGCTCGCTCAGCCAGCCTCTCCTGTAAGCCGCGCGCAGGCATGAAGCTAGCAGCGATCGTTCCGCGAGTGACACCCAGCCGAGGAAATGCTAACGCCACCGCGCGGCGGCTCTCCCTGCGTGACGCCCATCTTCACGTTGCTCGCTCTCACCGTGGTGCGCTTCTGCTCATTTTGTTCCTGCTCTTGGCAAGACTGAGCTAAAGGCTTTCTTGCTTGCTCCACAATGTTTGCAGCAGCTACACCACACCGCCTTACATCGCATTAACTACAGCACAAACACACACTCCCTGGGTTGCCTTTTGCAAAAGGAAGATGTTTCAGATGCCTGGCACAGCAACACTGAATTCATCAGCCTGAAATTTATGTAAAGCGTCAGATGAGTTGGATGAAAATCTACCTCTGGAATTCATTTCTGAATAGTGTAGGGTTATTACTTTGATTTCAAAGGAAAAGCAAAACACAGCCCAGAAGTGCTCGCGCTCTCAGACAGGGAGACTCGCGTCCACCCATGGACGGCCTCTGTGACTGTAGACCGTGTTCCCTGCTTCACAAAGCCACCTCTGGCTTGCGACCTCTTCCACCGAAGTCACAGTTTTAGTTCCCATCCCGCTGCACAGACTCTGTCCTCAATGGAAACAGTGGAGCCACGTGGGCTTTGGCAAGCGTGGCTCCGTCTTGTGGTGCTCGAAGGCCCAAGCAGCAAGCTGAGGCTGGGAAGGGAGGAGGCAGGGTTAGGGCACTGCAGCCGAGAAAGGAGGTGACCTCCGGGAAAGCCGAGGAACTGAGCCGCGTGCGACCCACAGCCTGGCGAGGGGAAGCAGCTTCCGTTCTGCCTTGAGGTACGTGGGCCTGGACTGGAATCAGCACCACCGCGCACCCTGGGAACGCTTGCGTGGCCATAGCTGGGGGCTTCCCCAGAGACTCCTGGGCACCCTGGTCCCCGTGTTCAGCGCTGCTTCTGTGGACGTGTGCCCAGCTGGGTCTTGCCGCGCGTCCTAGAGAGCCACCCACGGTGGCTATCTGACTGCTGAGCCCACGCACGCCTGTCCTGCAGCGCCCCACGCCCCAGACCACGCACCGCCAGGCACGCACCACAGGCTTCCACGGGGGCTGCTTTGCGAGAGGCCTTCTCCCACCTCCCTTGCTCCCGTCCTGGCTCTCCTGGCTCCAGACCTCACACCTATTCCTCCCCAGGCACAGCCTTCAAACAGCCAGAGCTAGGCGCCTCTTACTCTCCACATCCAAGTTACAAAAGTAAAGGGATAGAGGAACGAACACCCTGTTACCTGACTTGCGAAGACCTTTCTCCAGCATTTAGTGCTGTCCTCTTTACAGCCTGCACTCACACTTCAGAGCTCGGGGTATCGCTTGGTGCACACTGCCTGCCTAGCATGCACCAGGCCTTGGGGCTGACCCCAGCAGCACCAACGGACAAATCCTAATGCATCCAGCTTTCCACTGCACCAGACAAAATGGCAAGCACTTGACACACAAGCACCAGGACTCAAATGCATTTCCATACAATGCAGGCCATGGGTTCAGCCTCTTACGGACTGGTGCTTCATCTTGGGGAGCTTACTAAGCCACTGATCAGTTTCGTCAGCGGAAGCCGCAGCTGGAGCCGCATCAAGCTCTGCCCACCTGTGGGAGGATCACAACCAGGCCTTGCGCAAAAGGCAACTCAGGTACTGCAGCCACTGAGGCTCAAAGAATGCCCTTCCCCCTTTCTTTCCCGTCTCTGATGGGATCACTGACCGCCTACAACAGTCAGTGCTGTGCAGTCCCGCAGGAGGGGAATGTGGAGGGGCCTGCGTGCCAGCCCCTGCCCTACTGTGGGGTAACCAGAACTGGGCAGAGATGGATACAAGCGCAGGTCATCACAGTGCACACACGGACACTGCCCACAAATAGCCCAGCAGCAGAGTCACCAGCAAAGTGAAAGATAATCATCAGCGATGGGTGCTAGAAACTGCCTGCCTTTGCTTTTAATAATGCTTAATAACTGGATCATGAAATTCCTGAAGCTTATGAGCCGGCTCCAGCACGCCACACCATCTCACGCTGTCGGGAAGACCCCAGCTGCAGAAGATTATTAACTGCAGGCCCTTCCGTCCACCTACAGAGCTTTATGGATGCGGGACCCTTGAAACACATGCAGGAAGCCCATGCTCGGAGTTTGTGCAAGCACGTGGCTGCCCAGTGGTGCGTGTCTGTGCAGACGCGCGCCTCCTCTGGCCAAGCCCTGTCTGTGAGGACAGGAAGCCGCGCAGCCCCACACAAGGCAAGCATGCCGCACCGACGAGGTGCAGACACTGCAGTAAACTCATCGTGCTGCGCAGCTCCCTGTGGCCTCACTGCACACAGCCACGCGCGCGCCACTTTTTACTTAAGGTCCCTCCCAGTGGCAAGCACTGAGCCAGGGCGTGGCAATTGGCAGAATCCCCTTCACCCCTCTGGCACTCTCTCTCTACACAGGGAAACTGAGGCACAGAGCATGCAACAAGTGCCTGCTTGTTGTTTGGGAAGCTGGGGCTGGAACCTGGGCTGCAGTCTCAGAAAATGCCTTTGTTCTTCCTGGCCTCCGAGGCACCGCATTTCGTCTGCTTATTCAATTGTTCAGACACTGACTCATTTCAAAAGAGATAATAAAACATATTCGTGACTTATGAAATCTCTCCGCAGCCGCTCTGTTCCAGAAGTGACATTTATGACTCCGACTTGCATCTGCATTAGGCTGTCTGCACGGCGACGCAGCCAGCCGCTTGACGACGTGCTGCGCAGCGGAGGCGACAGGAATTAGCTCTAGGAAAGCCTTCTCCACGCCCAGGGCGCCACGTGAGTGCTGGCCACGGAGTGCAGAGAGCATACTGCGGCAGCGCAGCCCCCGTCTCGGGAGGAGACGTGCGTGTGAGTGCAGCCACCGGTGCGCTGTGTCCACATGCGAGGTCCCAGCCACGTGACCCGCAGGAGGCTGGTCAGGCCACCTTGCTTACAGGTCAGGCTGTGTCCCCGTGGTCTGGAAAGAACAACTGAGCTGAGAGCCACTGTGGATCGTGGCCCCCGCCTGCACTCCTGGCTTCCTGACTCGGGGACGAGGGCCCCGAAGTTGGGGACACGGGGCAGATGCCCTGAGCACTGTTTGGCCACGAGGAAGGCTGGGGTGTGGATGCAGACCACGAACCTGAGCCCTGAGTGGGCTTCCCTTGCCCACGGAAGGAAGGACACACGTGTGCGGGCCACACAGCGCAGACGGCGCAGCTGCATCCCTGAGTGCAGTCCCATGCTGCTGCGGCTGCAGTAACCCTGCACAAGATAAGCAGAGAAGGAAGCTCGGAATTGCGCTCAGAGGCTTCCGGGCCTTGAGAGCCGCAAGCCGCGCCACACGCAGAACGAGGACTGGAGACTCACGCCGCGCTCTGCGCAGGGCGCCCCAGCAGGGAACTTCTGCCCACACCACGCGCTGCCCTTCCGGCTTCTGCCCGCAAAACCGCCACCCGGATTGTGAGTTGCAGCAGCCAGAGTTACGCAGGAGCAGGCGCTCTGGGAGTCACGGTGAGGCCGGAGCGCGGCGGACTGACAGGGGGCGCGCGAGGCTCGCCGCAGGCTGCTTAAGCAGGCGCCAAGACCTGCGCTAGACCCGGAGCCCAGCCCGCCTCCGCGTGCCCGCTGCACCCGCGACCAGAGGGCCTCCTGCCCGGGGCGGCGCGCGTGGGCCCTGGGCGCCACGAAGAACGGAGTCACTGGCTTAAGTTTTGTAGAAGACCTCAAAGCCTAAAGTGTGGTTAATTTGTGAGTCTTTTACTAAAAGAAACAAAAAACAAGAATTACAAGAAGACGATGAAGAGGAGAAGGAAGAAGAGGGGGCGAGGTGGGAGAAGAGCCCCGGGACTAAGGATGGGGTCTGTGGCATGGGGAGCTGCCTCTCTCCGTGCTCGCCCAGGCCGCGAGCGGGAGCCGCGTCACCCCCGGGCTTCCCTTCACAGTTTACACGGTGCTTTCAGGCTGCAAATCAGTGACAGGCACATTTCAGATTAAGTGTCCATTTCTGACCTCAGTTACACTGAAAATAAACTTTTCACAGGCCATAAATTTTTAGAACCGGCCATAATAAAACAAATATCTGTGTACGAGTCCCTGGGCAGAGACGACTGCCGCCAAGCGTCCTCCGCAGGATGGGCGGCTCCGTTCTGGTCCCCAGAGCGACAGCGCAGCAGGCTGAGAAAGCAGCCGGGAAATCCAGCAGGCTGAGGGAAGAATCCGCGTCAGGCGGGCCGCAGCAGCCCGGGCTGGGCGCTCTGCCCAGCGCGGCGTACCCACGCTCTGCCCTCTGCCCCCCACGTGCCTCTCCGCACTCCCCGCCCCGGGATGTGTGAACAGGAGGAGCAGGAACCTGGGAGAGCAATTTCTTAAAAAGAAACCAAACACTTATTAAATTTGTGATTTGTGAAAGGCGTGCGGCTGGGCTCTGCAGGATCAGCGCGAGAGCAGAGCTCCGGCACAGAGCCATTCACTGCATGCGGTGACACTGCGCAGACGCACCACTCCCCGGAGCTGAAGTTTCCTTTACCCAGCAGAAAGCTAGGGGAGGTGTTTCCTGGCCCCCAGGACAGAAAGGGCAGGTGAGCCAGGCCCCGAACCTTCGGAGCTCCGAAGGACGTGGAGTCAGAGGGAGCTGCAGGGGGTACTGAGCAGAACGTGCACAGTGTGAGGCCAGCAAGGGCGGGGACCCCAGACCGCTCCCTGGGGCAGGGCGGTGCCTTCCCAGCTGGCGCAGCCCATAGGAGGGCGCGAGGCTCCCAGCCCGGAGGCCTCGCCTCTCCCACGTTGATGCCCTGGTGTTCAGAGACAGCTGCAACTTCCTCTTCCCAAGGAGAGCAAGAGCGGGGCTGTAGGGTACATCAGACAGCGCACTTCCCCAGGCCAGGCTGGGCCAGGGCCGCCGAGGCCGCACTGGGCTGCAGTACCGCCGCTGCTCTGAACTTGCCGCTGGGTCTTCAGCAGAGGGCAGACAGAGCAGACTCTGAGGTGTCCCCTGCAGAAAGCTTCCTTCTGAAAGATCTGGGAATCGCTGCATGTACCTGGCCATCGCCAAGGAACCTGAGGTGTAGGCTTCCACAAGCAAACCGGGGCCTTCTTGTCATATGCTTGCTATTACCAGTTTTCTAGGAGGCCACAATTGTGTCTGCTTTTATTGTGTGAGTCAACTTTTCCATGGAGTCTAAGGCAGTTGGGAGAATTCAGTAAAGAAAACCCCAGCCCTGTGCAGGCCAGGTTCACCCTGGAGCTGGGGTCTCGTGGAAACCACCCCAGTTCCCCACGAGCCAGGTTTCCTGCGCAGCAAGACACCCTGGGGCTCCACGAGGGCGAGGCTGCCCACATGGCCCCACATTCCGAGCAGTAGCCCTTCTCCCAGCCCGGGCAAATAATACCAGCCAAAAGGAAAGGGGGCAGGAGCAGGCAGCAGGGCCAGCCTTGGGAGGAGAGGCTGTCGCTGGTAAGGAAAGCGCAAGGTCTAGGATCTCAAACTCACCAATTCAATTCCACAAATTTTTGACATTTAGTGGCTTCTCTGAGCAGCACAGCCGCATGCTGTGGGGCCTTACACTGTGTGTCCCCGCCTGGTGCCTGGGCAGATCTACTCTGTGCTATGGGACCAGGCACAGCCTGGGGCAGTGTAGGGTCACCAGATGACCCTGGCTGTGCTCTACACAGGCACTGCCAAAGGTCAGCATACACAAAGCCATTCGAATCCACCAAAGGCGACTACAAATGCGGTTTGAGACGACCTCTGAGGGCCCAGGGTGTGCTCTGGCCCTTCTCTCTGGATGCCCAGGCCTTGCCAGCATCTGAGGCACATGGGGCAGCTCCCTTCTGCCCAGCCTGCTTCTAGCTCTGCCTCCTGTGCTTTCACAGAGGTCCTACAGCAAGGCGCGCAGGTCCCTAACTTGAGCCACTGCTGGTGTTCAATGCCTATCTGACCTGGACACAGAGTGAGGGGACAGCCCTTCATAATAAACATGTCCCAGCCTTGTCCTCGGTCCTGACTTGTGCTTTGTGGAGAAGGCACAACTTCAAAAAATCAACAGAAAACCAAAGCCAGAGGAGAGAAAGGTACAGTGCGGAGCCAGGATCTGGGACCAGTCTGGTCTCCAGAGCTGTGAGTTCTTGGGGCCTGTGAGCCCCAGGGAGCCCAGTGCATCTGGCCGTGTGGCCCGGCCCGAGGCTCCTGCAGGAGCCCAGGCAGAGCAGCGCAGCATCCCTTCCACCTGCAGCTGCTGGAGCAAGCAGTCACACGTGTACTGCTCTGCAGGAACACGGGGCTCTTGTTCTGCTGAGCAGAGCTTGTCCAAATTCTAAGAGCCATTCATAGAGGACATGTGGGCAGACTGGAAAACCATAGCCCGGTAACAAAACAACACACTGGGCCTGCTTCTGCCAAAGCTGCCTTACAATCCCACCGCGTGTGGGCACAGTGCGAGTCCTAATTGTCAGGTTTCAGCTTACGGCACTTAAGACTCTGGCACGTGTGCCTTTGTGACTGCTCCCCACACAGATCGCACCCATCTGCAGGCTCTTGGTTGCCGACTACACTA
Source organism: Octodon degus (assembly GCF_000260255.1). NCBI lineage: Eukaryota > Metazoa > Chordata > Mammalia > Rodentia > Octodontidae > Octodon > Octodon degus. The sequence goes on from NW_004524628.1 coordinate 11,626,092, forward strand.
GTCCATGCGTGCTGGGCACTGTGCAAAGGGAAGGACGAGAGGCTCACGCCAGCTGTCACAGTGATAAAAGTGAAACGCAAGTTCAGATGTTCTCTGTGAGACTCGCAAGCGTCACACAAAGTAGAGGCTGAGTGGCTACCGCTGACCTCCTGCCACTGCTGGTGAGCCGACCTCTAGGCGCAGCTGCCTCTCAGCTCAGAGAAGGGGACAGAGAGCCTGGCAGACCGAGGCCGGGTCCCCAGGTGTGCTGTGCAGGCGGGCGCAGCAACCTGGCAGCTGGGCCGGGGCAGCAGCTGAGCACGGAGACCTGCACCCACTGTCTCTGCCGTGAGGGCAGGGACCAGGGTGCCACCAGGGACACCCATGCAGCACCCGCTGAGCGCAGTGCTCTCCTGGGCAGGGAGCTTCTGGGAGGCAGGGGAGGGGGGAGGAAAGACAGGGAGCACGCACAGTGGCACGGGACGGCGCGCGCCTGTGCGTGTGTCTATGAGTCTGCGTGTCTGTGACCACGTGTCTGCTGTCTGTGTCTCTGTGTCTGTCTGTGTCCTTGTCTCTGAGTGTGTCCATGTGCCTGTGTCTATGTCCATGTGTGCTTGTGCGTGTGTGTCCGCAGTGACCGCGTCTGCACCTCTGTGTCCATGTGTGTGTGTCTGTGACCACAGGGGACCATGTGTGTCTGCTATAACCACGTATGTCTGTGCCCATGTCTCCATATGTTTGCGTCCGTGTGTCTGTATATCTATGATCATGTGTCTGCATGTGTGACCATGTGTGTCTGTATCTGTCTGTGTGCCTGTTTGTGTCTCTGTGCTTGTGTCCACATGTCTGTGTCTGTATTTGTGTGCCTGTGTCCGTGTCTGCTGTGTGTGTCTAGGTCTCTTGTGTCCATGTCTGCTGCATCTGCTGCGTGTGTGTGCATGTGTGTGTGCGTGTATGCCAGGGAAGATTTGCTGAAAAAGAAAGGAAGCGCTGAGTGCCGGAGTGAGGGACAGGCCAGAGCGAGGCCCTCCCTACTGCTGCTCAGGGGCGCCCGCCTGGCTGGGGGAGCAGGAGGCCCCGGGCTGGAGCCCCACCAGAAGCACAGGCCGCTCTCTAAATGACCGAGCAGCCTGCATGTGCCCGGGAGGCCGGGGCAGCGCTGGAGGGCAGTACCAGGGGAGCTTGGGCAGGAACGACGCAGGTGTAGGAGACGGACACCGCAGCACACAGGTGCCAGACGGTCACCCAGCAGTCCTCGCAGCACGTGCAAGTCATACAGACAAAGCTCTCGAAAAGCCTGGGTGGAGACCAGCAGAAAGGACTCCTGCGGTGAAATCCTCCTTTTGGTACAAATCAGGATTTCTGGTGAGGGCTTTCCTTAGAGCAACTAAGTGCTGTAGGCGAAAGCCCAGCAACCACGCTGCCCCCCAAAAAACTAACTGTCCCCACCTTTGTCCGGGAAGACACCTGGACAGGGCCAGCAACTCACTTCCCGCCACATGAACAGCGTCCACCCAGGGCAAGGGCAGGAGGCGACATGGTGGCTGTCGGAGCTCTGCGCATCCGTGTGGGTGCCAGGCGGGCTGCTGTGCGCCACATGCTGCCCCCTGCGTCTGGCTGCAAAGGCTGGCCAGCTTGGAGGCGCTAGGAAATCCTGGGTCCACAGCTGTCGTTGAGCACAGCTGATCTTCGGGGAGCACTCCCCCTGCCACCCTCTTGTATCCAAATGCATCATCCACATGTCTCGTCCTCTTCCTTTCCCTGAGCTCTACCCTTTTAACTTTTCTTCATGTCCTGTTGAGTCTGAGTGTTCAGGGCTGCGGAAGTGTCTTGCCAGCTGGTGGGGATGCTCCAGCCAGGCAGCTGATTGGGTGACGGGGCTCTGCAGACTTTGATTATTTCCAAATGACAAAGTAGCTTTAGGAAAGTGCGAGGAATCCAGCCGACTCCCAGCTTCCGCGCCATGCCGAGCTCTTCCACGAGCTGGCTCCTGTGTGTCTCCAACAAGCCTGCCTGCACCACCAGAACAGCCCTGAGAGCTACTGGTCTACCAGGGCCCACCGCAACAGTGAACACGCAAACTGCTCACTGATGTTCTATTCCCTTAGAAAAGCACAATTTCTCTTAATAATGTATTTTTCTCAGATTATTAAAATATGTCTTCAAGCTTTCGAGCATAATATACTAGATTCTGGAGCATATTTTAACAGTTATTTTTGATCTTGCAGTTGCTGTCAGTGGCAAGGAAAACTGCTCTACAGCTTTCACCCCGTGGCGAGGCCAAGCTGGGGTCACCCCGAAGGCCAAGCTCGAAGGCCTCCACAGTGGGCAGGCGCAGGATGCGTCCCTCTGCAGCCCGCGTGGCCCCTTGGTCCTCATTAACTTTGCCTTCATTTCCAAACAGTGTGCTAAGGGAGGGTTTTGTTGTTGTTGTAGGAAGTGGCAAGAACGATGGGATAAGCGTGTTCAAGCTGAAGCGCACTTGTGGAGGATGAGTGGCAACATATCCTCCACTGCAACGCATTTTTAATTTTTTTTATTTAAACATGGACCATATTTCTGATCATACTTCTACATGCATCTACATGTGTCTACATGCATCACATAGATACATGTAAGGTACATAGACACACGTATATAGCCAGCATGCAATCATTTTGTGATTCAACCACAAAATGAAAATTTCACAAAATGAAAATATGAAGAAAAGAAAGTTACATCTGTATTGAAAATGCGAAGATCCTTTCCTTGATGTTAATTTCCAAATAATGTAACCTAAGATCTATTTGCAGTCACCACTGTGCTAAGTGTTACAAACGGCCTGGAGAGGATTCGAAGGTTCCCTCCCAGGCTCCTCCCGTGTGTGTGACCATCTCAGGGAACATTTGGGGGTGCACCCGGGCACCCAGGGACACGGCAGCCCAGGCCGCACGCAGGTGCAGGCCCCCTCCTTGGTCTGGACAGCAGCGCAAGCTCACCTGTCGGTCTCTGCACCTGCCCTGCAAAGCACAGCGTGAGCCACAAGGAAGTGCAAGGGAGGGCGGGAGCAGCCCTCCCCGGGCCCACCACGCTCCTAGCTGCCCCTTTGAAGGCACATTGTTATGACACACTGTGTGAAGCTTTTCTTTTACCCGCTTCTGGTTTACATGTAATACCAGGCTCAGCAGTCATGAGACAACACAGGAAACATTCGTCGCCAGAACCAAAGTTTTCCGTGTAGGGATCAAACAGGGATGCAGTTTTCCCAGGTGCAGTTAGGATGGGGGGGAGTGGGGGGCGGGGGGCTGCGGGAGCGGAGCTCAGACGCGCATCACCGGGATGGCAGGCACTCCTCACATTTTCCTGGAGGAAGTCCGTGCTTCACACCCTCGGCCCCAAGCGACAATGCAGCGACCTACGAGCCGCAGCGACCTACGAGCCACATCTCCCGGATGCTATTATGACACTCGGCCCCGGGGAGCAGAAGGGAGTGGGTCCCAGGGCCCCTGTGGAAGCCAAACTCCGCAGATGCCCGAGTCCCCCACACAGCGGCATGGAGCCCATGCCACCCCGTGCAACGCCTGCACCTGCTCTGTCCGTGCCGCGCTGACAGCTGGGGACAAAAGGCGTGACAGGTGCCTTGTCTGAAATGACAAGAGCACAGTCTGCACATGTGCAGTTACAGGCACAGTTTTTTCAAACATTCCCACCCCACAGCTGATTGTGTGAGTGGTCGGAGAAGTCACAGAATCAGAAGCTGCCGTGCTCCATCAGGCAAATCGTTTAACTAGCTCAACTCTCCCGTCTACTAATTGAACGCAGAGCAGAATATCTTGCACCACACAGCGACTCAAGGTGGGGTTTGGGGCTGCCCTTTGGAAAATAAAAGTTACAGATCATACACGTATGTATGCATATATGTACATGTTGTGTTTATGTTGACACACTTTCAAGACAGACAAGTTGCACTTATCTTCTTGCTATTTATTCAAAAATCACCGTATTTGAGGATCACCCTGAGGGTTAGAGAGCATAATATTTCTGAAAAATACAACTCTTAGGGTATGGCTTGAAATCGTTAACCTGCTGACGACAGGGGTTAGAAGGCACTGCTCAGGACAACTTCACACAGCAATGTGCTCCCTGGGGGACCCACCCCCCACCCATTTGGTCAGCTGCGCATGGAAATGAGCCCAAGCTCAGCCTCCTTCATCAGGCAAACGTCTACCACGTGGGCCGAAGCTTCTCCCAGGCTGGGGTCCCCCTTTCCTGCTGGGCCCTCTGAGGAGTGGGCTACACATCCCAGGCAGGACTTCTGCTGCCTCCAGAGCCAGGCTGGCTGTTGGGAAGACTACTGACAGACGCTCAAGGCAGTTTCCCACATGAGAACAGTCAAAGGCTGTATTTCCATCTATGACTATTTATGAGAAATTTTGTTAAGCTGGACAACCGACATATCTGTGAGCCTCCCACAAGCCACACATAATCTGCAGCGTGCAACAGAAGTCACGTAGGAGTCCCACGGAGGGGCTCTCGTCCCCAAACTGCTGATGAGGGGGGAAAATGAGGCAGGGGCTCAGGCATCGCTGGAGTACGTGCCTGTGTGTGCGTCTTGCAAACCCAGTCCTCTTTCCTCGTGGAGACGCCTAGTGGGAAGCGTCCCTCCTGATCTCAAGGTATAACTGACATAGCAAGACCCCACTGCCGACTGCAAAAGCCAACCAGCCACACATGGTGGGGCCACGTGTGGAGGGATTACCTGAAGTGAACAGCCCGTGAGCCAGCTATATTCTGGGGACCTTGCCCGGCCGCTGTCAGCAGTGCCACCCTGCACTTGTGTTTTGGAAGTCACACTGGCCTTCCAGGTCACCCTTAGCTTGCCAAGCTTGCTTCTGAATAACGAAAGCTATTGGATTATCTAACAGATTTACCCTTTACTGAATTTAATTTAAAGCTAACTCATTTTAAAAACCACAATTGCCTGCATGGAAAAACCCTGACTTGAAAAATTTGTATAATTTCAACACAGAAAAACCAATTGTTTGAAATTTAATAAACCATTTTCCTCTCAGGCTCAAAAACCAGGGGCAGTGCAGACTAGGACTTAATGTGCAAATTATCAACTTCGACAAACAGAGGCTCAGAGTCACGATTTGAGGGCTTTGCTTCACAGTGTACTCTCCAATGCCTCAGCCAAGATATTCCTAAATATCCCAAGAGACTACTTCCGAGCCCACTCGCTTCACCAGCCCAGTGTCTCAGAGCAGGGGGGTAATTTTCTCCAATCTTGGCTTCAATTTTTCCTTGGAAATTTCAGCTGAGCGGACACCCTTCATATTGGCTGGGATTTCACTGATGCTGACTGCTTGGCTATTCCAAATTTCCTAGTCTGCTTTCAGAGCTCTGGGCCAAACTCTGTTCCGTTGGCTGGCCCAGCTGACAGGCTGCGGAATCTTGGGTCCCTGTCCCCTCTGCCGTGCTCCACGCCCCGCCCCGCCAGCTCGATATGGGCCAGATGGCAGGAGGCACGTGCTCTGCCCCAGCCCAGGTCTGACCAGGCATGGTGATGGGCAGTCAGGCTTTCGTCCCATGGAGTCTTCTCACTGGTCGGGCGGGCACCTTCTCACCTCCCAGTGCCATGGGTGAAGGGTACTGTGCTGATCCATGCCAGCAAATGCAGGGTGTGGCACACAATCCCTGCAGATTAGCTGCTGTCAGTGTCCTCAGCATTGCCACCCACTCCTGGACCTGTGGGGAGTGACACTGGGGCACGCCATAGCACGCAATGACCAGTCCTGCGCAGCTTGGCTTGGAGTCACCCTGGGAGGATTCAGCCCGAGCCTTCCCTTGCCAGTCCTGGAAATGAGCTCTGCTGAGGCTGGGCCTCTGTCTGGGAAGCTCGCCGCAGGGACATGGGCCACTTGCTCTCCCGGCCTCTTTCTTCTCTTAGAAAGTCCTGTGTCAGTCTGCAAACTCTGCCTCACACTACCTTCGTAGAGCCAGGATGCACCTTGAATTTGGGCTTCTCTCCTAAAGCCAACCACAGGGGGCAGCAGAGGCCAGCAGGGCGCAGAACAGTTCCCTGGAGACAGAATTCCCAGAGTGGCCTGCGGCCTTTACCATCTGTATGCACAAAGCCAAACTGGAGGCCCTTGGGACTATGATGGAGACAGCACGCTGGCAGTGCTGAGTCCTGGCCCTCACCAAGGACCAGGGCTGCTGCTAGACCAGGTCACCCACTCCTGAGAAGCCAGAGGACCTTGGCTCCCACCTCTCCAGGTTGTGACAATGCCTTGCACATTTGGCCTAGGTAGGTTCCAAGTGCACACACTGAACTGAGTCTGTTTCCTTGCAATTCGAGGGATGCTGGGAATTTCACAGGAATACATTTCCACTGGTAAGAGACACTAGGAACCCAGCCTTACCCCATGCCTGTGTCTCCGCACTGCAAACCTAAAGATGTTTACAAACAAGCCTCGCAGAGGTTTAAAAAAATGGACTTTTAGAAAAGTGGCTGGTGGCCTGACGCTCCTCGAAGGTGATGGGACGTCCACTAGCAGCAGCTGGACATGTCCCGTGGTCCCCTCTGCCCTGGGCGGTGCAGCAGCAGCTGGACATGTCCCGTGGTCCCCTCTGCCCTGGGCGGTGCAGCAGCAGCTGGGGCTGAGAACACTGTGCGAACCCACACCTGCACACCCTGATGGCAAAGTTAGCATCCCGTCCTATCTGATTATTTCTTTGATATTCATCTTAGAATTCCATGCTATGCTTCTTTTTAAAAGGATAAGCTCTTAGTCTTCAATGCCTAAAAATATCTAAACCTAATATACACCTACCATAGGGCACTGTTTCTCTTAGACACGTAAGTTGAATAAAACACTTAATTTAAGCAATTAAAATTTAAGATCCTATTTTAGAATACTGACAAGGAAGAAAAACCCATCAGTTAGGAACAACACAGTTCAGTATACTTAAAAAGGAAATGTACTTTTAAAACAAGGCTGACCCTATTATCATCCACAGGAAATGTTCATTCAGTCTTACCATGAGGCAGATAATTTGCATATTAATGAAGAGTTTTCCAGAGGAAAAACCATTTCTAAGTGTGGGAAGATTTATTTACCTAAGCAGGAGCCAAAGACAAGACTGTCCTTTCACAGACAGCTTCAGCAAGTGAGAAATGCTGGAGTAAATTCTAGACTTAGAGGCTAAGTTTTCAGTTAGTAAAAGCAACAGACTTAGACACACACTTGAGCCGCCCCAAGGAGGAGAAACAAAGAGCAACGCGCTGCGGAAGCAGCACCCCAGGACCGCTCTGAAGCCTCTCGCGGGCTGAGCGACAACCGACAGTCTCAACTCGTCCTCGGGCAGCTCAGCTCCCCGTCAGCCCTCTGCCAGACAAGTCAGCCTAATGCCCTTCCCGCATGTAAAGCATCCACGTCGTTCAAGCACTACACTGCCTCTGCCTCGAGTCTTCCACCTGAGTGTCTTCAGCTCTGCCAGGCCTTTTCTTTTCTGGATTCTGTCTGCCATGTAGTAAGGCAACCCAACGATGTTCTTCCCCTGAACTCTCCACAATGCCCTGTGCTGTCTAAACCATGGAGCTCAGAACTCACTCAGAGCCAACGCTCATACCAAAACCTCCAAGAGATGGAGCTCAGAACTCTGGCAGCTTCCAGCTCCTGCCTGGAGCAGAAAGCCTGGCACTCGGCTTCCACCAGGAGCCACTGAGAGCTGAATGCTGAGGCCCCGGGCGGCTGCCTCCTTTTCTCCCATGCTGCCTGGGATTGTAGGCAATTCACCCGCGGGGCTCTTCTCCATTTTGGTCACAACATGCAGACACGCTGGGCACTGATTTTCTATGCATAGCGCAAAGTGCAGGGCTCTAGTACTGCGAAAACATCGCTTGTCAGTTGGGAGGGGGGAGGGAGTGACAGGAGAAATGAGGGCAAAGGCGGATTTAGGGCCACACATCACCTTTCCTGTATTGGAAGGGAAACACGCACACGGTGCTTTCCTTTATGGGAATTCTTCCTTACTCACACTTAAGAGTTTCAAAAGGATAACAAATCGCTGGTCAGAATTTAAAAAGAAATACCCATAAAGTCACTCTCAAGGCTTTATAAAGGTGCAGAAATGCGCTGGGCGCAGGACAAGCATAAGCCACCCAGGGGGAGCGGTCCGGGAGGACCGGAATCTCTCCAAGCAAGCCTCCCCGCGGCCCAGGACAAAAAAATTTCCTCTAATGGTTCACCGCTTGCCAAATTTTCACCACCAATAAAAACAAGTTTGCAAAACTCCCACTAAGCAGAACTACTCCCCACCGGCAAAATACTTCTCAGATTAGAAAACAGTTTTTAAAGTTCTGCCTGACAAGACCAAGGCAGGACTGACCCAAAGGTATCACAGGCAGTCTCATTCAAATTCCTGGAAAGCAAGGCGCCTGCCAACACCGCTCCAAAAGCTCTGGCTGGCTGGAAGTGGACGTAGCTCCGTCCGGGGCTCCAGTGCCTTCCGTCCAGCTGAGAGACCACACCTTCAGCGCTCAGAGGGACGGTCCCAGAGCCACTCTGCACGCAGCTGCAAGCGAGCTAAGCCCACGCGGAGCTCTGCGCCCAGCAAGCACGCGAGGTCCACAGGCGCTTTCGGATCCCTGGATCGCTTCCACCCCACGCACTGAGGGAAGGAGCCCAAGACTCCCACCGAACGCACTTCGACCCAGACGCGCGCAGTTTCGGAGGCCGTGGGCCAGGGAGGACTTCGCAGACCTCCTCTCCATTCACAGCCAACGCGCAATGCAATAACTTAGCACCGTTACCGAGCCGGCCGTGCCCCTGCCCAGGGCGCGCTCCGCGTCGGCCCGTGCCCTGTCCTCACCGTGCCCCGCTCTCCCCACGCACCCTCCGCCCGCCCACGCCAGGACAGGGCCGCCCCCGCGCCC
>NW_004524628.1:11635661-11640522 GCF_000260255.1 Octodon degus
CCGCGGGGACGCGCCCTGCCCGGCCCTGCCCGCCGCGACCTGCGCGCCAGGGGCGCAGCACAGACCCCGCCGTCCTTTGTTCCCGGAGCTCCAGGCTCCGCGCGGTCCTGCGCCCGCCCGGCTGCTGCGTAGGACGCGGACCCGCCCTGCCCAGCCAGGCTCTGGGTTCCGGGCCCCGCGGGGCGCGGTCCCCACCACGGCCCCACCCAGAAGACCACCCGAGCGGCCGGCGGGGCTCGGAGGACCGGGAGGTAGCGTTTGGAGAAGCGGTCCCCGCGGCCCTCGCCTTTGTGCCCGCGCGCCTGTCCCGGGACGAGGCCGCTGGCGGGGCTTTGTCCGCGCAGCCGGGGCGGTTTAGAACCGAGGCCCACCCGAACCCCGGAGCCCAGCAGGGCTGGGGCAGGGGCGCCAGAGTAGGAGGGTTCGGGGCAACCGGGGATAGGGCGGGCCGGTCCAGAACCCACTCTGCAGTGGTGGGGGATGCGCCAGTGCGCGGACTGTTTTAGGCACCGTAAGTGTATTCACAGGGCTCTCGGAGGCTTTGCCAGGAAGGCGGGTCCTGACCGCGTTACCCAGCATACTCGGAGTTCACTCCTGAACTGCAGGTGTTGAGCAGAGAGCACCCCCAGCGGGCTTGGGGAGAGGGCAAGGAGGGACTAGAGTGGAAGAGAAAAGGACTGAGATTGTGATGGTGAGCAGCCGCTCCCCACGAGGAGGGGGTCACTGTGCGCTGCAAACGTTCACTCATGAGACAATAAAAATTGAACAACAAAATCAAAAAAGTAAGTTACACGGGCTTTACTGAAACTGCGCAGAGTAACGACCACCCCAAAGCTGAACCAGGGCAGGCCGAGGAGGCAGCTGGAGGGGGGTGGGGGCGGGGGCGGGGGCAGATTGCGTTACCTGTTCCTGACACTTGGAGATTCTGCGGAGCTGCCTGCTGGCCTCCAGATTAGAACAACCACAAACTGCACCCCATAAATGGGGAGCACGCACAGTATGCTAACTGCCTCTCAGAAGTGCTGCGCCAGTTACATGGGTGGGCAGGGAAGGACCCCCGGTGGCCTCTAACAAGGAGCAAACATGCTTTCGAAATCTTTTCCTACTGACCCTTATATGACAGCTAAGAAGTTGTAGTAATTAGTGTATGACAGTAACCCTTATGGAAACACGTTTCTGTGCTATTGCACAGAATAGTACTTTGCACACTTCTTAGAGGGTGTAACAGTTCCTGTGCTTTTTTGCATATGCCCTGCAAATCTGATGTCTTACCACCATAAAGAAATTTTAAAGAATTAAATAAAGGTAGCAAAATAACAACTACCTTTGTGCTTGGAGAAAAGCTATCACCTAAAGACAAATAAGCAAATTGCTATTATAGATTTTTAGTTGGAGTGAGCTTGTTATTTATAATTCAGATACAAAATGAAGGGGCTGCTCAATTAATCCATTGCCTCCCAGGGAAATCGTGGTCCTGCTCTGTGCTGCAGGCATGTGTTGGAGACTGTCCCACCGGAGTACTCCGGGAAATGCCTGGACAGTCTTCAGGTTGGTTGCTTAGAGTGACAGAAGACAAGAGCAGACTACTTTTATTGCTTTACAGCTTTTAGAGGAATTACTGAGCTCTAGAACTGTAATATTCCTGCCCTTTAAGACTAAAAAAAGCCACCCAGAGCCCAGGAAGCTTCCCAAACACCACTGCTGGTGTCTGTTGGCTTGAAATAGGGTACACTTCCTTTTCCTGTTTCAAACTTGGGTCCCTTCAGAACCCTGGGGTCCCCTCTGCTCACAAAGACTTGCCTGCTGGCCTGTGGAACAGCCTGAGGCCTGTGACCACAGGTAGCCAGTCCAGGAAGACCACCCCCAAGACAAGTCGCCAAGCCAGGAAGAAGGCGCTTGATTCTGGGGCTACTTTCACTTACCTAGTGTTCACAGCCACCTATGTCCCTCCCTTTCCTTTTTTTTTTTTTTTTTTTTTTGCAGAACCAGGGATTGAACTCAGGCCCTTGCACTTGCCAGGGAAGCACTTATTCCACTGAGCCATCTCCCTGGCCCCCCTCCCTTTCCTTATGCTTTTACAGGAGAGTGGATTATTTTACAGGTGGGGAAACTGGCTGGCCGATACTGGTAGAACCCTTAAGTGCAAACCAGTGTCTTCTGGCCGTGATGAATGTAAGGTTTTCATTCCCTGGCATTAGGAAGACACAACAACTTCTTCACTTGCTTGGGAAATTGGTACCTCAGGGAGGAAACCACCTATGTCTGGATGCTTCATACTTAATCAGTGAAACAAATCTGTCTGTGCGAGTGGTTATAAAAAATGAATTTCAGGCCCTGGCTTCTTGGGAATCCATTATTTAATCCTAAGATTGGGCAGAGCATTTGTTTACTAGCCAACTCATGCATTTTTTTTAATGAATTCACTTAATCTTTGGCAATGTTATTAAGGAAATAGAGCAGCACGAGGAAGATCCAGCTGGGGGACGGGCCCCCCACCTTCCTTCCTGGGCTGTCAGACAGTGTGAGCATTCACTGGGATGTGCCACTGGGCTGGAAGAACCGCCACCAGGAGGCTAGGAAGGTGCTGGTGTGCTTGTGGGGCACACTGAGGGCCGGCCATCTTGGGTGGGTGGCAGCAGCCCGTAGACCGGGGATCTGGGTAGGTTAAAGAAGTCTCCCCTTTTCACCACAGCCTCTCAACACCTGTTCCCAGTTCCCTTGGCCCTCAGCGCAGACTCTTGAGCCCCCTAAGACAGACTCACTGGTGACTGCAGTGAGCGCCACCCAGGCTTCCACTTTTGCTGCTGCTGCGTCATCCGGGGCTCAGCGCACAGGCCACCATTTTGCATTCTGTCACCTGGCTCCACTGACAGCCACTGGGACTCTTCCTCCGCTGATCTTCTCACCCTACCTAATACACCCCTCAGACAATTATGCATATATTTTGTATCGATTCAATTCCTCTGGTGAAGCCCCACGTACACAGATGGAAAAATGTAACCTCCAGCAGTCATACAGACACATGTCCAGGCTTCATGACTGGGCGATGAGGAGATGCACTTGGTGTCAGGATCCACATCTGGCACCCACCTGGCCTAGCCCCGAGCACTGGAGCCACTGCGGGTCAAGCCCTTGGGTCTGAAGGTGGCCTCAGCCTGCAAGGAGCAGGGTCAGAGCAAGGGGGTGCAACTCTCTGTCCTTTCCCTGTCTCCTGGCCGTCACAACCTCGTGTTGAGAGAAGCCGACCCAAGGTGGGAGAGCTGGGCTCTCCTTCCAGCCTCGTCTCCTGAGCGAAGGTGGTTGAGCACGTGCTTTTTAGCCACCCAGTTAGTTGTGTAGACAAAATCCCTCTTGTCACTCCCACAGTGCCTGGACTCACAGAGCAGGGGCAGTCACTCTCCACGGCTTGGCACCTCATAGTTTATGGAGGCATTTCATCATTTATCCCACTGGATTTTCTAGGCTGGATAACAAGGGGAGGTGGGCCGGGGCCAGGGCCAGGGCCAAGCTTTGGGCCAGCGTAGCTGGCATCCAGGACGGACACTCAGCCCTTCCTGCAAACAGGAGCAGCTGATGACAGAGTCCGGGAGACTCAAAGGGTGCTGAACATTTGCCCAGGGTGCTGCTTTTTATGACCTCGATATACTCGCAGAATTCAAGCTACTTCCTCTGTAAAATGTCCCCGTGTTCAGACTCGTCCACTGTTCTCCACAGTTTGCATTAGATTAGCTTCCAGTTGAGCTTTTATCTTTGCTGTTAGTTCCTGCCCAGAAGCACCAGCCTGGCGGCACCTGCGGGTGCCTGGCTCGGGGAGCCCTGTCCCTTTGTCTGCCTCCGCAGCAGGAAGGTTGGCTTCGGTGACTCGGTGATATGGGGCTCAGGGAGGAGCATGCTCCTCATTGCAGCCAGTGCCATGGTGGCAGGTGTTCAGAGCCTGTCCTCAGCCTTCTCCTGGTCGTGGCTGCTTAGCCTGATTCCACCTCACTCTGGAGGTTTCCGAATCCTTCCTCCCCTTGTTTAGCACCTGACACTTTCCCAAAAGGAATATTTTCTCCTCCCCATGCAGAGCAAGCTTTGATGCAGTGGGTTTTATCACCCTAAGGAGAGGCAAACGGAGAGGTCCCTGGAGGGGAGGTTGGTTGCGTCTGCGTCACGCATCGGTGTCCTGGACAGCATGGAGCTGCATGGGCCTCTCTGCATGCGCCTCTCTGCATGCAGACTGAGGCAGCTCAGCTCAGGCAAGGCGTGGAGGGTCAGAGCATGGCCAAGTCCTGGGCCTGCAGCTCGGCAGCCACTGGGCCAGCACAGCTTACATCCAGGACAGACACTCAGCCCTTCCTGCAAACAGGAGCAGCTGATGACAGAGTCCGAGAGACTCAAAGGTGCTTTGCTTTGCAGCTCGGGGTTTCTGCCTAGATGACCCCTGCATTCATTCCTTCAGGCTTTTGGTGGGACACAGTCACCCCAGTTCGGATTCTGGACCCAAAGATGCAGGCGGTAAGAAAAGCTGGTGCTGCTTTCCCCCTCTTGACTCCCCAGCGAGCGCCCGGGCCGACACGCACGCCTGACAGTGGCACGGTGCCCCTCCACCTCCATGCGAGCCCTCCGAGCACACAGGCCATGGCCAGGGCCACCCGCCCATCCTCATCCATGCACATGCAGTGACTGAGGTCACAGCTGCTCTGCCCTTTGTGCTGCTCGTTTATTCCCTCCCAGGAGGAAGGGATGCTGGCCATCTTGCCCAGAACGATGTCTTAAGGCCTCTGGAGAGGAACCAAGGAGTACTCCAGACATTTCCATCTTAAAACCATCAGAAGAGAACAGACGGCTGTGTGCGGCCTTTCTTTGATTATGCTTCTCA
>NW_004524628.1:11642671-11648234 GCF_000260255.1 Octodon degus
TTAATCCTGGCACCGTCCTAGGATTTTCCCCTGTGCTGCTGGCTGAGAAGCGAGATTAAACCTTGCATTCCTGGGCCAGCCAGCCCTGCACTGCCGCACTGAGCACCGCCAGAATCCTCCCGACTTTCTTGTCTGCCAGGACCAAATCCTGGTCAGCACCAACAGCCTGAAATCCTGCCGTTCTGGACTCCAGAGCCATGCCTATACCTTGGGGCCGCTCTCTGAAGCCCAACTTGCCTCAGCGCCCACGAACACTTGCCAAGAGGAGCACTGGAGGTGAGAGTGTGGCCCAGGCCCCTGAGGGCCACACCCAGTGTCCAGCACCCAGGGCGGGGTGGGGCCGCAGGAAGCGCTGCAGTCCTCAGTGCCTGAGGAGGAGGCTGGAGCCAGCGAGAGCTTCACTCTTGGGTGCTGTGGGCCCGAAGCTGTGCCAGACCCCGAGGCAAAGCAGATGCGCCTCCTGGGAGCAGGGTGGGGAGGTAGAAGCCACCCATGTCTGCTGCAGGGCAGACTGAGCAAATATTTACCGAGCTCGGAGCCCCACAGGTGACACCTTCGACTCTGTTGATTCAAGTGGGGAAAGAGCAAAGAATGCTTGCGAATGTACTTTGGAAACTTGCGCTTTCTTGTGTGTTTAGGAAATGACTAAGGCTGCGTCTAGGTGTGCCCACCCTCCTGCATCCGGGTCTGGCCTACCTGGCTGTGCTTGGAGGGAGACAAGGGGCCATAAAAGGAAGACAGCGTGGCATGTCTGAGCACCGTGTCTCCAGGAGGAAGTGGTCCTCGTGTACTGGAAAACAGACTCATAAAAATAACGAATAAAAGTTAAGACATAACCCGGCCCACCCTTCTGGGCAGCGTGTTCACATATGCTCTGCTACATGCTTTGTCCACTGAGGTGTGCACTGTCCGAGACCCCACACCACCCAGAGAAGCAGCGCGGGGGCCTGCCTTGCTGGACCGCTGCTCGCCGGCCGGGCACCGTGTGACTTGGGGCTCTTCCCGCAAGTCAAAATGACCATGAAAGGGAAATGGTTCAGAATGATTCCGGATGCCGAGGAGCCACGGCTGCACCCTGAGAACACTCAAGAGAGGGCCCCAGAGCTGCTGCAGGCCGTGGCAGGAGCCATGGGATCAGCCGTCAGGAGTGAGGGGGGTCTTGGGGCAGACTGCAGGGCATCTTTCAATGTAGTTCTCTGATGGCCAAAACCCGCACGCGGAGAGAGACATCGATGCGGTGTGCACACACATTAATCTTTAAGGCCCACTGTGGGGGTCGTCAAGGCTGGGTCGAAGGGAGCTCTGGTGTCCAAGGTGGGCCGACACAGCACCACGTTTCTGCTGGATAGAAACTGCCATGAGCACTTACTCATGGAGTGGTCCACGCCTACCGTGGATGCTTACATTAGTAGAGTCATTCCAGTCGAAGACGCAAGGCCATTAGCCCTCAGCATCCTAAGTACTCCTTCCTAACACACTCCTCCGGTCATCCCTCAGGTGTCTTTCGCTGTCTCAAGCTTACTCACTGTGTTTTTCGATCTCTCTCACAGAGCTGTCTCCTGCCATTTGAGCACGTCTGCAGCCCAATCTGCGGTCCGCTGTCGGCTCTGAGACGCACCTGTCCCCGCTCCTGTCATCTTTGAAGTGGAAACTGGGTGTGTTTAAAGGGTGCTGGGTTCTGTTGGCCCCAGCCCCAGGTGGAAGCGTGGTCACCAGTCCCTGGAACTGTCGGGACGTGGCCGAGCCCTGAAGAGGTGGGACGCAGGAGGAGGTGGTGAGGCCGCTGAGAGGCTGCCACTGCAGGGGTGCCCGGGGCCAAGCGCTCTCCTGGCTCCGGGGCCACACGCGGTGAGTGCCTTTCTCTGCCACCTCCTGCAGCTTCACCAGAGGCCCAGCAGCCACGGCTGAAACCTCCAAGCACGCAGCAGGCGAGCCTTCCTTCCTTCTCAGCTGATCCTCTCAGGATCGTTACAGTGACAGAAGGGCCAAGAGCTGACAGACACAGAGGGACAATCACAGCCCTCATCCCTTAGTCCAAATCTCTTTTCTGGGCAACTGAAGTGAGGCACACTGTCAGAAGAGGGGGTGCAGATAGCCAATAAATATCATGAAGAAAATGTTGAGCATCGCTGACCTTTAGAAACACATGAATTAGAATAGCACTGGGATTCCGTCTTACTCCAGGAAGGTTATCTTCTAGAAATCAGGTGCTGGGAGGCGGGAGGGGGAGGCGGGAGGGGGAGGCGTCCTGCAGCGCTGAGAATGCTGCGAAGGATCACAACCCCTGTGCAAACCAGAGAGGGGAGTCCTCAAACAGCTGGGAGTAGAAATTCCGTCTGACCCAGCTATTCTCCTCCTGGGGCTCTTCCTCAAGGGTTAAAGCCACGGATCACACGACGTGTACACACCTACGTTCACAGCAGCACAGTTTGCACTCGCTGCTTCGTTGGGCCCACATAGATGTCTGTCAGCAGATGAATAGGTAGCGACAGTGTGTTGTTGCCCCACAACGCAGCACTGCTCTGCCTTAAAGAAGGAGGAACTCGAGCGCTGTGGCTAAGTGGACGCACCTCAAGACCGCCACATTGAGTGAAGTAACTGAGACCCACAAGCGTACGTGTGCTGTGGCCTGTCACGTGAAAACTGAAAATGTAACTAAAGACCAAGTTGGGTAGACGGCAGGCAGGAGGGGCGTGCTTTTCAAAAGAGAAGGGGAACAAGACACAGAAGGAGGGGAAAGAGAAACATGAGAAAGGGGTTTTAAGAAGAGAGAAGTGTAGAAAAATGGAAACTTTCAAATGGGAAGGGCAACAAAAGTTGGACGAGTAGTGAAGGGTGAAATGGGAGAGGGAAAAACAGAGTTGAGACGTCCCAGTCCACGTCCAGGCTCCCTAGGGTGAGTGTAGCCATGTTCCGCCAACAAAAAGGCCGAACCCCAACAGTCAGAACCAGACTCGGATATGACGTGGGTGCTGGGACAGTTGAACTGAAAAGTAAAACAATTGTTAGCTTGCAAAACATCTCAAATTTTTGCCTTTATTTTATTTTCTTATAAATGTACAATCTCCTCAGACTGGACAATTGGCCGTGGCGGTCATCCCTTAAGGTATCCCATTTTACTGGCCTTATTTTTTTAATTAGATCTGCAGTCCTGGGTTGAGTGTTTGTCCAGGGTGCCACAGGACGCCCCAAGGTGCCTCAGGACGCTCCCACCTCCCAGGGAACGCCCAGGACGCATCGACTTCAGGGCGGTGGAGCCATCTTGGCAGCCACTGTTAGGTTATTAGACCATCGCCGAGGGGGTGTCTTCTTGGTTTTGTGTTTCCAGGAGTCACTGCAGCCCAAAGTGTGATGACAGGACACTCGGCGCGCGAGTGTCGGCGCCTGAGCTCTGTGCGCTGCTCGGTCACCTCCAGCGACTGCTCACTGTCTGACACAGCCGAGCCACGCCCTGCCCTGGGCGCCGTCTTAGTGAGGGCTGAGCCTTCCCGCTGGGAGAAACACCTCAGAGAGACAGGAATAACGATGGTGGTACTCAGTCTGATTCCAAGCTTGAGCACTTCTGTCATGATCTACAGGAACCCGCATTATCCGCTAATTTAGGGTTTTTATTTGGGGAATAATAAAGCTTGGCGCAGCGGTAGACTCCTGGGACCCCAGCCCTCTGGGAGGCCAAGGCAGAAGGCTCACAAATGAGCCCAGCCTGGACAACTTCGGTGAGAGTCTGTCTCAACAAAAACAAAACAAAGGTCCGGCATCAAAGTTCAGTGGGAAGACCCTGCGCTCGGTAGCTGATACTTCAAACCTCGGCGCGCGAGTGTCGGCGCCTGAGCTCTGTGCGCTGCTCGGTCACCTCCAGCGACTGCTCACTGTCTGACACAGCCGAGCCACGCCCTGCCCTGGGCGCTGTCTTAGTGAGGGCTGAGCCTTCCCGCTGGGAGAAACACTAGACCTGCTCCGGGAGCGTCTCGCCAGGCGGTCTTCACTGGCCAATCAGTGTAGAAACTACTTTGATGTGAGTTACTTTTAAAATTGCCTCGTTTATAGAGTATTATAACTTTCACTGTATAGATCTTTTACATCCTTTGTGAGATTGATTTTTAAGTATTTCATTTTGGGAATGGTACCATGAAGACTATGCATTCCCCAGCTTCTCCTTATGTGAGTTTATTCCTTTTGTACAGGAGTGTTTATTGACTTTTGAGTGTTAACTTTGTATAACGCTACCCTATGGGATTTGGATATTAAATCTAGAAGTCTTTTGGTGGAATTCTTGGGGTCTTCTATGTAGAGTATCATGTCACCTATAAATAATGACAATTTAACTTCTTGCTTTCTAATCCTTATTCCTTTTATCTCTTGCTCTTATCTAATTGCTCTGGCTAATGTTTCTCGAACTATATTGAATAGGAATAGTAATTATAGGATTGTTTTCTTGCTCCTGATTTTAGAGTGAAATCTTCCCATTTTTGACCACTTAATGTCAGAACATAGAAAGATGTCCCTTGTTCTTGGATAGGAAGAATGAGTGGTGGAAGTGGCCATACTCTCAAAAGTGCTAAACAGATTTAATGCGATACCAGTCAAAATCCCATTACCATACCTTACAGACCCAGAAAAAACATTTCTGAAATTCATTTGGAACTAGAAAAGACCTAGAATAGCAAAAGCAATTCTGTGTAACAAAGGAAAGTCAGGGTCCATCAGAATCTCAGGTGTGAGATTACACTACAAAGCTGCTGTGATAAAATCAGCATGGCACTGGCAAAGCAAACAAAAGCCAACCAAAAGCCAAACCAAAAGCAAGCAGAGAGCCAGTGGAACAGAATAGAAGATGCAGGTACATCCCAAGCACACTCAGCTACCTTGTCTTTGACAAAGGAGTGAAACATGTTCATCAGGAGAAAGACACCTCTTTAATAAATGCTAGAAAAACTGGCTCTCCACATGCTGAAGACTAAAACTTGAGCCATGTCTATCACCATGCACTAATCTGAAGTCAAAATGGGTCAGAGATCTAGACATTAAAACAGAAGCACTAAATCCACTGGAAGAGAAAGTAGGCAGAAATTTTGAAAACATAGGTGTAGGCAGAGACTTCATGAGCAAACCCAAGTCACAAGGGGAATAGTACAAAGAATCCACAGGCGGAATCTCTAGAAAAGCTTTTGAACAACGAGAAATCACCAAAAGAGTGAGAAGACAACTCACAGAGTGGGAAAATTGTAACCTTTTGCTCCATAGGCAAAAGCCTTCTATCTAGAACATCATAAAGAATTGAAAAAAATTAAAAAACAAAACAAAACAAACAAAAACGCCAAATACCTAATATAAAGGCCAGCCAGATAGCTCAGTGGATTAAAGCACCTGCTTAGGCAGATGCAGGAGCCAGGGGTTCGATCCCCGGCCTGTCACGCCACCCCTGGGGCACACTGAGATGGTGGTTGAGACGGCATGGTGGCACACACCTGCGATCCCAGCGCTTGGGAGGCTGAAAACAGGGAGGATTACTCAAAGTCTGATGTGTAGTGAGACCCTGTAGACTCTTTACTAAATATATATA
>NW_004524628.1:11648339-11655318 GCF_000260255.1 Octodon degus
AAACAGGCATCAGAGATAAAGAGGCACTTCTCGGGTGAAGAAATACAAATGGAAAATAAATGTATGAAAAATGTTCAGCATCACTGGCTGCTTGAGAGATGCAAATTAAAACAACATGGAGCTTCCATCTCACCCCAGAAAGAATGGCTGTTGTCAAAAAATCAATCAATCAATCAATCAGCTGATAACAAGTGCTGCAGGGGACTGTGGAGAAATCTACTGTTGATGGGCGTGGAGAGCAGCACAGTCATTGTGGAAATTCATTAAACAGCCCCTACAATCAAGTGCTATTCTATTCAGCTATTCCCTGTCTGGTTATCTTCTAAGAGCTAGTGAGAAACATTATACCGCAGTGATATATGTGCACCCATACTCGTAGCAGCGCAGGTTGTAATAGCTGAATCTCGGACACAGTGCAGAGTCCCATCAATTGAGGATTAGACAAAAGGTGTGACTTTATACAATGGAGTACTACTCAGCCATGAAGAAGGATAAATGGAGAGACTTTATAGGTAAATGAATGCAACTGAAGACCACACTCGTGAGTGAAATAAACAACACTCATGTGTGTAAGTGTCGTATTGTGTCCCTAGCAAGAGAAAATGTATGAATAAAAAGTCCAAAATGTTTGGCAAGTGCAAGGGCCTGAGTTCAATCCCCATACTGCAAAACAAACAAACAAACAAAAAAGCGCAAAATGTGTAACAGATATTGTGAATTGGGAAGAAACTGTTCAAATGAAAAGACAAACTGTGATGGAGGAAAGAAGTAAACAAGATAGGGAAAAAGGAGAAAATGCCTGCTTGGGATAGTTCAAGTAGCCACGCAGCTAATTTCTCTCAGTTCATTGAAAATAAAATTTTATGCCGATATTGTCTGGACGAGACGTCATGACCACATGTTCTACTCTGAATAACTGCCACAGGGCCACAGAATGCAATGTGTCAAATATTGTCAATGTTCTACTAACCTGTTTTGAAACTTAGTTTCATTGTTACCTTTATCTTTTTATTCTTTAAAACAAAAAAATACATGCCAGCCAAATAGCTCGGCAGATTAGAGTTCCTGCGGCAGCTGGCTGGCCTCTGCACCTCCCTACGCTGGAATGCAGTTAGCCATCCCTGGGCAGGCAGCACTCACACCCGTAATCCCAGCGGTGGATCCTGAACTGAACACAAGCTCTGGAAGCCCCCTAATGACTGCATGAGGCTTGGGGGCGCACCTCCACTGACGTACAGCTCAATAAACCTTTCCTTCCTTAATTTTAGGTGTCCCAGCAACAACAAAAGGTAACTAGACAGCGTGTGACCTGGAAGGTGCGCTTCTGGCCTTGCCTGACCCCACCGTCCTGCCTGGCCCTTCGTTCTCTGCTTTCTGCTGCTGTGATGCATGCAGCTCCTCTCTGCCAGACCCTCCCGTCACGCTCCTCAGCAGAGCTGAGACCTGCCAGGATGCTAGGACCGAGGGTCAGACTCAGCCTCTAGACTGGTCAGTGTGGCAGAGAAAATGTCAAAGCAGCCCAACATTCAGGCAGTGACACGGGTACTCTTGGGAGGGTTTAGCCACCTCTGCATTGAGAAGCAGGAACAAACAGCATGACTGAGGTGACTTAACGCTTTCAGTTTTGATCCCCAGCTTGCTGTGCTGGCCCTGCCCCTGCGGTGTGCTGAGATGGCAACTGAAACTGGCTGTGGTGGCGCTCACCTGTAATCCCAGCTTTTGGGAGGCTGTAAACAGGCGAATTACTATGAGTTCAATCTAGTAGTGAGACCCTGAATACCCCATAGACCCTTCCCTAAAATTTAAAAAAACCTTTTTTTTTTCAGTTTTGCCAGAAGAGGACAATTTGTAAAGTTTGGTCAAGGAGAGCTTGCCTTCTAAAATGAGCATTAAAAAGAAGCCAAGTGGGATGCTGAGATAGCTCAGCAGTCTAAGCGCCTGCCTGGCAAGTGCAAGGACCCAGGTTTGATCCCTGGTACCACATGCTCTGCTGGCCCCGGAACCCAGGGTAACCCACGTGGGTCACCAAAACCAGGTGTGGTGGTGCACGCCTGTAATCCCAGTGCTGGGGAGGCTGAGACAGGAGAGTCGCTATGAATCTGAGCTGCATGGGGAGATCCTATATAAGATAAATGAAGAAATAAAATATTAAGAAAGTAAAATTTAAAAAAAGACACCAAGTACTTTCTACCAAGATCATCGGAAATACCCTTGAAAGCACCCCAAAAGTCAGCAAGACCCCACCCTTCACAGGCTGCAAGACGTAAACTTGAAAGGCTTCACCTTCAGAAGCCCACTGAAGGGGAGCCAGCCCATCTAAAGCCAGGTGGGTTTCCCAGGGCTCAGCACAACTCCGGGGCCCAGCGGAGCTAGACTCTGGTGGCGTCTCTGCGGCGCTGGCTTTACCAGCGTGGTAAACGTTGGAGCCATGAAGTCAGAGAGGCTTCCAGGCAGACTGCAGCGGGCCAGGAGCAGGCTGTGCGCCCTGTGAGGGCACGAGGAGGCTGCCAGAGAGCAGGGCATGGCAGCGCAGCTGGATCTGCTCGGAGCGGGTGTGCTTAGCGAGGAGAGCGCCGAGAGATTGGCCGTGCGCGGCCGATGGCGGACACCGCGCTACCCGGGCTCACAGCTCACCGCAGCTTGCCCACGGGAGCTGGACAGGAGCCAGAGATCAGGGCTGGCCCTGCTGGGATTGGGCTTTGCCCCGGCCCAGCTTCTCCTACTCACCCGTTCTACCCTTTAGGGTGGGAAGGTTACCCCACGCCACTGTATGTCAGCAGAGTTTAATTTTCTATTTTATCCTTTAGGGCTCACATCTGAGAGTTTCCTGGCATCTTAGGGACACTTTGGACTTGATCTTTCAGCAGAGCTGGAACTGGGAAGACTTGGGCGACTCTTCGAGATGGGCTACACGCATTTGGCACAGAGATGTGCCCGAGCCCCGGAGGACAGGGCTGGGATGTTACCATTATATTCAGATGCCCCCAAGAGCCCACCACGCTCAGGCACTGACTCGGACAGTACTGAGCACGGATTGAGCTCCGTGGTCTGGGTGGAGAAGTCCCCACAGTCCCCGTGCACTCCCAGGCAGGGCCTCTGCAAGGTGGCTCTGGTTGGAGGAGGCAGTCACGGGCCGTGGCCTAGAGGGCTCCTCTGCCTCTGCGGCTGCGTCCTGGCTGCCAGAGGGTGCGCGGCTCGCCCCTCATGTGCTGCCACCAGCCACGCTCGGACTGAAGCGCGGGGCCAGCAGAACCACACTTCCTGCTAGTTGTGGGGTCAGCTGCTGTGTCTCAGGAAACTGAGTGTGACCAAGACCCAGTGGGTCCCCATCCACCCTATTCACGCGGACTCGGACTCTTCCCGAAAGTCAGCATGACCAGCAGGGGAAGTGTTTGAACTCATTCAGGGCACCGAGGCAGCGGGACAGTTAAATGCTCTCACGAAAGCGGACTTCTGGAGCTGCTCCCGAAAGTGGCACAGGTGCTGGGGCAAGCGTGCAAGAGGGGCTTCAGGATCCTCAAGGACAAGATGTCTTTTACTGTAAGAATTTTTTTTAACAGGTGAACGCTTGCCACATTGCCATCAGGCCGCCTCACTCACGCCTCGGTGCAGCAGCCTGTCTCTGTGTGCGCCTTCCGAGGCAGGCCCAGCCTTGTTCCCAGGGCACGGGCATCCCTTCAGGGTGGTGCTGGGGAGCTGCTTAAACAGGGAGTCCACCAACGAAGGCATAGCAGGGAGAACTGTGGCACTGAGTGAACTACACAAAGGTGTCTGAGGTGTCTAAGGGGAGGGAATTGCACAAGAAGATAAAATGTCCCCCTGCACACCCTCACCTGGGAGCATGTGCCAGGTGACAGCACCATCTTTGCTCTCCGAATGTCCCTGCTGGCTTGCAAAACACCATCACAGAAGCAATGAACCCTCTGGCGGCTCCCTCCCTTCACGGAAGGACTGACTTTAGAGCTGAATGAAACAAATGCTCTGCATCTCTCCATCCAGGCTGGTGCCAGTCAGAACAGCTCAGACACCCTGTCCCGCCTGGGCAGGATGGTTCCCATTGCTCAGCAGTTCCTGGCAAACATGTGGGGAGGGAGCATGGGTGCAAAGCTGGTGGGGATGTAACCTCGTACGTCCGCTGTGGGAGTCTGTGTGGAGTTCTCAAAAGCTACAACTAGAAATGCAGTTGGCGCAGCCCTCTCCTGTTCTAAGGATCTTCCGCAAGGGGTAAGGTCATTATCCGATCCTGACACCTGTTTATCACATCCCACTCACAGTAGCTGGGCTCGGCAGCAAACTCCATACCTCGCCTAGACCTATGGCCAGCTGAACGGAGACAGGAGTGGGGCCTGTGCTCCCAGCGCGGCAGGCAGCCACACCAAGAAGGAGCCTGTGTGGGCTGTGGGAAGGTGCTTGGGCCATGAGATCCTGACGTTAAGTGAAGTAAGTCAGGCCCGGAAGGCAAGCTGTGCTGTGGTTTCTCTTGTGCGAGAAACCCAAAATACAGATACATTAAAGTGCAAAGCAGACAGGTGTGGCTGGGCTGGGGCTAGCCATGTAGTGCCTGCCTGGCAAGCACGAGGTCCTGAGTTCGATTTCTGGTACCAAAAAAACAAACAGAAAGATTAAGGAGAGGCCATAGGAAACCGAACAAGGGCTTTTTGGAAGGTGAAGAAGGAATTAGGAGGAAACAGGAAAGTTAGGAGGGTAAAGGGGGTCAAAAGCTACCAGATACGGTGCACAACGGCAGGCTCCAGGAAGCAGGTGCAGCTGCGTGCTACTGCAAACCTAACCCCAAGGGAGCTAAAACGTCCGATAGATTGCATCGCGCAAGAGAGAAGCTTGGGCACGAGTCGGCTCAGCCCGAGCGGTCAGGCTTTCGGCTTCACTTCAGCTGGCCCTGGCCAGGCGGGGTAGCTTGGCTAGTAGGCACTTAGGGCGGTATTTCTGGTTATTACTAGTCGGGAGTGGTATCAGTGAAGCTGCTGTTCAAACCAAGTTCATCTGCAGCGATTATTCGGAGAAAATGAAATTCACAGAATGGGAGGAGCCGCCTGGAACATTTACAGACCTGCCGGTAGCAGGCAGCAGCCGGGTGGGGCATCAGCGAGGTCGCAGCGGGCGCTGGACCCTGCAGGACCCCGCGCGGCCGCCACCCGAGTCCGGAGCTCGGCGCCTCTGCCCGCAGACACGCGCGCACCTGGGATTCCCTCGAGGGAACAGTGACGGCAGCAACGGTGACAGGCACGACTCGCGGCCCTGCGACCCCCGGCCCCGACGGAAGAAGGCTGTCAGTGGTGCACGCCAGTCGTGCAAACGGACGTGCTCCGGCGGCAGCGGGGAGGCGGACCGTCCCGTGCGCCCGCAGGGCTCAGCTCACCCCACTGCGCAGCGCGGCCTCGCCTTCCCACCCGCGCCTGGAGGCGCCGCCCGCGTTCGCGCCCTGCCGTCCGCCCCTCGGCTGCCCTAGCACGTGGGCAGGGGATACTGTGACCCCCAGTGCCCGTCCTCCCCACATTCCTGCTGTCACACATCCACACGGGATTGTGTGTTACCTGTACGCCTCCTCAGGCTTTGACCCCTTCCCGACTACATTCATTTTTGTGATGTAGATTTTGAGAGTTCTGTGTGGGATGAGCCCGAGGTCGTGCATGTGACTTGCGGACTCTTCAGGCCTTTTACTGCCTTCTTTTTTTGTGGGTTTTTAATTTTTAAAGTAGAACATCTTCATTAAACCAGTAATTTTTGCACCTCACACTTTACAAACGTAAAATATAGGATTCAATAGATTTTAGCACATTGGTGGAGTTGTACAAGTATCTTCTGTTATCCCAAATCCAAACCCTACCCACTAGCTATCCTCATCAGCCCCTCCCTATCCAGCCAGATAGCCCCGAGCTACTCTGTCTTCACCAATTTTCCTATTTGGGAATTTATGGCTTCTTTCAAAGCAGCCATGCTCATAGCAGCAGTAAAGACCTTCACACATCCAAAGAAATGTAAATCCTGCCTCGTGAGCCGTCACACGTGCTAGAGTGAAACCGGAGACAGACAACATACGTGGAACATGGCTCCTTGCTTTCCACCCTCTTTTCTCCCTGCCCTGTTTCTTATTAAAATGTTCATGTAAGGGAAACCATACGATGTTTGATCCTGTGTGTTTAATTTGCTTCCCCTGACAGTACGGTCTCAGAGGTGCCTGTGGGCCCACACAGGACTCAAGTGTACCGTCCTTTGGGGTGGAGTGTTCCAGCGGTTCCTCAGCTCAGGAACTTGATTCTTTCCATGATTCTGGTCAAAAAACAAGTTGGATGAGAACCAAATCAAATGCAATGTGTAGGTTGAGTATTGGCCTTCTGGGAAATTTGGTTCAGCTCCTGTCCAGTTTGATTATGACCAGAACTGTGGCCAGAATCAGGAATAGGGATAGCCCCGACTCCACTACAAATTGTGCTGCTGAAAACACAGGTGCACGTGTATCGCTGTGTCATGATGTTTTAACTCTCTTGGGAAGGTACCCGGAAGGGGCATAGTTGGGTCTGATGGAATTGCTATTTGTATTTTTGTGAAAAATCTCCATAATCTTTTCCATAGTCATTATATCAGTATACAGTCCCACAAACAATAAAGCAGGGTTCCTTTCTACCCCCAGCCCCGCCAGTATCTGCTATTGGTTGATTTCTTGGTGATAGCCATTCTGTTCGGAGGGAGATGGTATCTTGGTGTTATTTGAATTTGCATTTCTTGAAGGGCCAGTGGTGTTGAACATTTTTTCAAGTATTTATTGGCAAATTGTATTTCTCCACCTGATAAGTATCTATTCATTTCAGATTTTTATTTTTAAATAAGGTCTTTAATCTTTTTGAGTTCTTTATATATTTATGTTAGTCCTTTATCTGAGAAGTAGCTGGCGTTTTTGTTTTTTTCCGTGAGTTTCCCCTTCATGTTTGTGTGGGGCTCTTTGGACAGGGCATCACTACGC
>NW_004524628.1:11656569-11657878 GCF_000260255.1 Octodon degus
CGCTTGCCAGACAAGCACTTATTCTACTGAGCTATCTCCCCAGCCCTAAAATCTATTGTGGATGATTTCTCACCACTACATGTTTGGAGCACATAACAGCTATTGGTGTCACGGGGAGATGACGTGGCGCGTGGCTCCTCCTCGTGCTTCCTTTCGTTCGCTGCCGCCTCTCCCCTCCTGCCCCTCCAACTCTTGTTCCCCTTCCATTGCAAACTTGCTCTTCTCTTTATTTCCTTCTTCAATTCTCTTTTCCCATCTTCTTTCCCTTGGTATCCCCTGTTCCTTCGTGCATTAGAAAGCAAAGCCTCTCTCTTTCCTACTTATATATTTCCTATTTGGCTTGAGTTTCTCATGCAGTCTGGGTGATTCTACAATGCAGATTATTGTCCGTCTCAGTGTACATTCTTTGCGTGCTTGAAGAAGATACACTTGCTGCTGTGCTAGCTGATGTAGTCTATGGCCGTGACTTGCTCTGCTGGTTGACGAGATGGCAGAGCTGGGAGCCGCTGCCGGCTGTGCCTCTACATTGGTCTGTACCCGTGTCCTGGCTCCCTGCACATTCGCAATGATGTGCAACTCTGGCTCCAGAGTTCTTGCCTTGCAGTGCTTGAAAATATGCAGCTTTCTTCCGGCCTCCACAAATTCTTACACGGTGCGCTTTGCCATCTGAATTATTTCTTTGTGTGGGTGATGGGCCATTTATTTTGTTATGTTGAGTTTTCAGGAATTTATCAACAATATGTCTCAGTCTGGCTGTCTTTGTGCCCCAGGTGGCCGCTGTGGTTGCTTGCCTCTTTACTGGTAGTTGTGTGGCATTTTGCTAATTTTATGCAGTTTTGAACTTTTTGGTCCATATCTTCTCTCTTGCCTCTGGCAGGATTCTGATGCGAACATTAACTCTTCTGTTGTGGCCCTGTGTGTCCTGAGGTGGCTGTCTTCCTTGCTTCACTTCTCTTCCTCCTCCTCTTTATTCTCTTAGGCTTTTTTTTTTAACAGATTTTTTTTCTTGTTTTGTAGGTTTGGTAACTTATATTTTTCTAACTTCAAGTTCACCTATTTGTTCTTTTTTCTCTTCTCCACTCCCCTGTTGATCCTATCATCAAAGTTTTATTTTGGGCAGTGTATTTTTCAGCTCTAAGCTTTTTTCCTTCTTCCTTCCCTCCCCCACCTTCCCGCTCTTCTCTCTCCTCCCCTCCTTCCTCCCCTCCCTCCCTATCCTTTCTTCTCCCCTCCCCTCTTCTCCCCTCCTCTTCCCCTCCCCTTCCTCCCCTCCCCTCTCCTCCCTTTTTCCTCCTCTTTCCTCCCCTCT
>NW_004524628.1:11658175-11666093 GCF_000260255.1 Octodon degus
GGATTTGCTCTAAATGGTTTATTTGTTCTCATGTGCATCTTTTTCCTGAGGTGTCCCACTCTCACAGTGTGTCCAAAGCCATCTTGTGCTGGTCACGGAGGCGCCTTAGGCTGGCTTCCGCAGGTCCCATCCTCACACCTGGCACTGGGGTCACACTCGCATTGGTGTCAACCATCTTTTTTCATGCAGTTTGAAACTTTCCAGTGTTTTGTGTGGTGGGAGATTTACCCGAGAGCACTGTGAGTGCTGCAGGACCGAGACTCGCATCCAGAGCTTGCCTTGCTCGGGCCTTTTTGGCGCCAGCTCACCGTGGGACAGGGCGTCTCTTTCTTACCCTTGACGTAGCAGTGAAGACCCACAGCTTCCCCTGGGCTCTCCCTGTCACTCCCTGGGGCCGGGCTGGGCCTGGGTGTCGTGTGTGGAGGTGGAGTGAGAGTTACCGCCTCGTCCTGTCTGGATGCTGAGCGCGCCACCCTTTATGTATTCAAATGGAAGATCGCAGAGTATTTCTCTGTCAATAACTAAGTGTGAGCCAGGAAGGCACACATGCTTGGACCACGTGGCTCCCTGGCTGGTCCTTCCGGGGAGGCTCACCTCACCTGCGACAGAGCAGCTCTTTGGAAGTGCAGAGCAGCCTCCTAAGCAGGGAAGTTTAGTCACAAAGAGTGTGCCAACCCAGGGTTTCAGTCCTGTTCCCCAGGAGCTGGCCCTGAGGTGAGAACACACTTGCGCATTTGGAGGTAATCCCAGGAAGCAGTGAGGAAGTGTGGGGAGCCTTTCCTAGGGAGAGGCCGCAGCAGTGCTCTGGCATGAGCCCAGCCCTGCGGGGCGCGGGCAGCTGAGACTGTGCTGGAGGGTGCTCATGCCCAGGGCCTGCAACCTCTGAGCCATGCCTGCTCGGGGGTGGAGGAAGTGCTGGTTCTTGGTGCTGGAGGAGAAGGCTTCAGCTACCAGGGACAATTGGACAGAGAGGAACCGTGGCACTGGGAAGCCAGCTGGAGGGTGACAGGGCTAAGCCCGAGGCCCAGGGACCACGCCCTGCATGCAGCCTAGCCTGGCGGACCCCTCCAAGTGCCCATCAGGCCCAGCAGCCGCACTTCAGTGCCCAGCAGGTGACACTGGCACGAGGCACCTTCTTCAGCAGGAGCCTCGCTGGGGACGCACATGGCCTTCGCGTGCTTGTTTCTGCACCCACGCGTTGGCTGGCCTCCCCGTCCTTGTGCCTTGCTGTGAGAGGACACCAGCAGCGCTGTGGCGAGCGTGCTCCGCTGCGTGCGTGGCCCTGCAGCCGGAGCTGCGCTCTGGGCGGGCGGAGGACGCGTGGGCGGAATGTGCAGGCCCGCTCCTCCGGCTCTGGCCTCTTCACACGCAGACTCGCAGGCTCCAGGCGGGAGCATCACCAGTGCAGAGCTGCGGGCCGGCTCCGCTCCTGCAGCGGCCTGGAAGGGCGGCGGTGTGGGTGAGCGGCGCTGGACCTGCGACTGGACGTGGATGCCCCAGGCGGAGGCTTCCCTGCCGAGCTCCCGCCTCCGCGCCGGGGCAGTCACGGGTCCTTTCGGCCCCTCGGGAGCTGAGAGTCTGGCGTCTCCCACAGGGCACCCGGAGGCCTCGCCACCCACGGGGTGCTTGCACGTCCGCGCCGCAGCTCAGCGTGGCCGAACGCCATTCCCGCTCCTGCAGTGCCACAAGCCCAGGAGACACGCGGAGATGTGGAGACCGCGATTTAGCGCACGGAGGAGGCTTGTCCTGCGTTTCCTGAAGGACAGTAGCATTTCACCCCTCCCGCATGCTTTATCTCGCCTGGAAAATGTAAAGATGGAGAGCCAGACAGCGAAAGGCCTTCTCAGTGCCCGAAGTGTACCTGCCAAAATGCTCCCGCGGGTCGAGGCAGCCCTCCCTAGCCACAGAGCCCAAAGCTAAAGCCACGGGGAGATGGAGAAGCTCTCAGCTTCTTTTTCTCTGCCACCCCCAGTGGCTGCCTCCGACTTAAGATGCGAAGTCTGTGAAACCCAGCCAGGGCTTTCCCCAGATCTGAATTAGCTTCAAAGAAAATAGTTCTGGATCAACGTCAAGCACTTTATTTGCTAGTCTTTTAATGTTAGAGCAAGAATTAGCACACATCGGAAACCAGCTCTGGGTTTGTATCTCTTAAGGTCCAGTTTTGAAGTGAACTACATTTTTTTTTTTAAATAGGATTTGCTTTAGTTTCTTACGCCTGTTACTGTAACTACCACAAATTTTGTGGCTTTAATTAATGGAGATTTATTTGATGGCCACCTCTTGACGTCCCTCCCTTGAATGCTCCCAGGAGCAAGTTGGTGCCTGCCCCGTGGAACCTGGGGCCCAGGGTGCTAGGCTTGGGCTGCAGGACGCCCACCCACATCCGGCCACCACAGCTTTGCCTCTGTGTCCCTGAGCCTTGCCCTGTGCTTTTCTTGCAAAGACCCCTGGCACTGCATCCCACCTGCAGTGGCCGGTGTGGCTGCCCCCACAAGGCCTCTGCTTCCAAGCAAGGCTCCTGCTGCTGACAGTGGACAGGTCTTTGGGGGGCCCAGCATTCGATTTGCTGCAGCGCCTTTTTGGATCTATTTCTCAGGATTCAAATTATAATAAAATGAAGGCTCTACTGGAAAATCGAATGCTGTCGCTCTTCACCGACAGCCCTCCTTGCCCACGCTTCTGTTCTTTGAGAAGATGATGTTGCAGTCACCTGCTGGAACCTTCGCAGGTCTTGTGAGGGGTCCACACTGCCTGCAGGACGCGGCCGCCTTCTGGTAGGCTGGTGCTTCGGACTCACGCTGTCTTGTGAGCTGTTAAGAGAGGACTGTGCCACCGGGCCCAGCCAGGGCCAGGGCTCCTGCTTCTTGTCCCCGTTTCTGATTCTTGAAGACTGCTCTGGGTCCTTCCCACGCCAGTAGTGTGTGTCCTAGTGCCTGGGTGTATGCTTCCTGCACACAGCTGCTGTGGGGCAACCGCGACCTCGAGGATGGCTCTTCTCTGTTCCCTCCACTTGTAAGCATTCTTTTTCTTAAAAGTACACGATGGTGATATTTTATTTTCTCAGAAGAAAAAATAAAGGAAGAATGTTTTAAGAAGTAGTTAAAAAATAGCAGTTCATGATGTTTTTCTTCCAAAATACTTAGTGCTGTAGTGATGTCTGTGTGGTACAACCTCACGTGCGCTCTGACTAACATGGATTGTGCACAAGCACGCCTCCGCACACCAGTCTCCCTCAGCCACCGAGCGACCCTGCTTCTACACATAAACATCCCCCTTCTTCTGTTTCTTTGAGGAGCACCCCAAGTGCATCCGATGACACCCACGGTGACACCCACGGTGGAAGAGGCTGGGCACGCACCAGGGAGGGCGTCTGCATTTTCATGACAGAGACTCGGGCAGGGTGTAGGTGGCGTCGGCCCGTGCCTGCTGCTGTGCTGGTCGGAAGTCCTGACTGTGAAAGTTAAAAGGATATGGGGCTGGGGAGGCAGCTCCGCAGAATTAGTGCTTGCCTGCCAAGCACAAGAGCCTGAGTTCAATCCCCGGTTCTGCCAAAATAAATAAATAAATAAATAAATAAATAAATAAATAAATAAATGGATAAAGTGCGAAGGTAACAGGTGCTAGAATCTCAGTGGCCTCAGTCTGAGTGAAGACTTTTGAGACATAACAAAAGAAAGGCGCGATCCACACCAGCCAAGCAAAATAAGCAGGGCATCTCTAACGCAAACATGTTTGGTTTCCTGAAACCAGACAAACAGAAGTCAGCCGCTGGGTGGGCCGAGTTCTCTGCGTGACCAGTGAAGCTTGCTATTCAGAATGTTCCAGAACCTCTTAAAACAAAGTAAAGGAAGCAGGAAGGGCCAGGATCTGGCCAAGTCGCTCCTGGCAGGCAGCAGTGCGGCCTCTCCAGAGGTTGTCTTCGTGGTGAAGAGCAGCGCACCTCCAGGGCCTCATGTTGCTGCGTGAAGCCGGGGTGCCCAAGACTGCCCTGCCCCTGGCAGCCATGAGAGCATGTGGGTGGGGTGACAGTGACCAAATGCCAGAGAAAGATGGGGCAGAGCTGTTCGGGGAACAGTCCTGGGACTGCCTGAGCCAGCTGTCCAAGCCCAGGTCTTTGGCTTCCTTGTCGTGTGGCGTAGTAAATCCACTTATTGTTTAAGTCACACAGCTCCAAGCACTCTGACTCGGTCTCACGCTAATCGCTCGTGCCACCTGGGTTTCTGCGGTTGAGTCGCGCAGTCTCGTAGTCACACACTGACGGATCTGGAAATGCTCCCTGTCGCTGACGCAGCCTGTCTGGCTCGCCCCACCCTCCTTTGTCCCTGGCCGATTCCGGCTCCTGATTTGTTTACAGATGGGACTTAGGACTGTATTTCTTGTGTTTGGTGACTCTAGTGAAAATTCACTTGTCTTCACCTGTTGCTCAGGGGCCCAGGGAGACCAGGAGACCCCGTCCTTGGCTCTGGCATCAAAGCGCGTCTGAGGACAGGGCAAGCTCGTGGAAGTCATTGTCACTTCGTGTAGATCTGAATGCAGGACAGCGAGAGCATGCTAATGAAGTGCAGATTTCTCTAAAAGGTCAGGCTGGAGGATTTCAGCCTTAGGATGAAGGGGTTTGAATTAATACTTCATTGGTTACAGTGTATACGGAGTAAACATTAAAGCCCTACCTGCTAGGGTTGAACGATGCGGGTGTTGTCAGGATCGTAGTGAACAAAGTGCTAGAGTCCGCCCCTCTGTGGCTTTCTCTCTGTCCTTGGCAGTGCATTTAGCTCTGCTGATAACGGAGCAGTGCGAGAGGGGTGAGGAGAGGGCGGCCGCCTGCTCCAGGTACATTTACACAGAGAAGTGCCGAAAGCCTCGCGGCGCCTGTGTGGGACCTGGGAGGTGCAGACGGATGTCTGGGGGAATCTGCTGTGGTTTCATAGCCTATATTTTATGGGCACAGTGACAGGGCCACAGTGCAGGACCACATGATGTGCCCAGCATGGGGCTGAATGTCGCTGGCACAGGGCCAGGTGTCCCCAGCACAGGATTTGCTCCTGGGGGTGGGGTCCTGGCCCTAGTGGACGTCTAAGCCAGAGGACAATGGCTCGGAGGTCTCAGACTCTAAGAATGAGCATTTGAAATACTGCTGTGCGTAAGCACACTCATACAACGCATGCGAGGCCTCGCAGAAGAAGCATCCTCCTCTCTGTCAGCGTCTGCCAAGGGAAAGTCCCAGCTGTGACCCAAGGCCTACCTGGCTCCTACACTGTGCCATCCCTGTGTCCTTTGTCAAGATCACATTTCGGGCAGGTGGGCTCTCTGGAGCACAATCCAGTCCCGCAGGCTTTGGCCAGTTGCACAGGAGGCCGAAAGAATGACAAACCTCTGCCTGAAGTGGATAGTGTAGCGCACCGTGTGGATGGTACGGATCAACGCCACAGCGCAGAACCCGAGCTTCTGGAGCAGCTGAAAGGCACAGCTCCAGAACACCTTCTAGGGAGGCTTCAGTGAAAACCATCTGATGAGAGAATGCACGGCGTCTACTTTGCAAATACCTAGAACTCCTTCCACACGAGCTCCCCTTAGAGCCCTGCAAGGTGTTGCCTTTGCTTAATGGACAGAAGTCAGTGCAGTCCCTAAGCCCAACCTCAGCTCCTCAGTGGCTCTTCCGTGGCTGTTCAGTGTCTGTTCAGTGGCTCTTTGGTGGCTTCATGTAGGTCTACCTCTGGTCTTTGGAGGGCAGAGCTCAGAGTTAAAAGGAAGCTGACAGCCTGTTCCACCAGAAGCTAAGCTGACGCCATTAGGGCTGGTCCTTCTCACTACGTGTGCCCCTCACCCAGCCTGGGCTTCTCCACCTCCTGCCTGTGCTCCCAGAGCAGGTGTGTCACTGGCCTGCTGCTTCCACACTTACAAAGTGACCACAGCCAGCCCGTCTCATAGCCAGGCCATAGCCAGGCCCCTTGGTGGAGGGCGCTGTCACAAGGCAGGCAATTCTGCTCCATCTCCAGCTGGGGTCCTGAGCCTGGGTGGCTCTACCCTCATGGGCTCCTATGTGGACTGGACCGTGGGACCAGCTGTCTGCTCCTGACACCACTCTCTGAAGAGCTGGCCTGCCGCACCGGGGCTGAGGACACGGTGGCTGCAGGCCACAGCCCACCCTCTGCTCCTGTGAGGACAGGGCAGGAGTGCAGCGGGCTGGCAGCTCGCTCTTGTTGTGGGGCAAGACCCCCATCTGTTCTGGACCCCTGATGGGCCCGGGTTGCTCCCCAGTTCAGTTCACTGCCCATTCCATGCAGCTCTTTGATAGGCAGACGCGACAGCGAGCTCAACATTGAGGGTCCAGGATAATGGGACAGCTCTGTCAGGTACAAGGACACAAAAATGAACCCCCCCCCCCAAAACAACCAAACCCTAAACCCTAAACCATGCTGATCCTAAAGAGCTCCCGTCAGTGGTGGGCACAGCCAGGAGCAGGGGCAGGGCTGGGCTGGACGAGCATGTGGGAAACCACAGCCAGCGGCCGGCAGGCCCTGGGGTAGGGGCACATCCGGCAGCCCTGTCCTCAGGACGCGAACGGCTGCTGGAGGATGCCGAGGCCGCTGCAGGAGCACCCCTGGGCCCACCACTCACCATGGGCGGAGAGCTGGGCGTGCCTGGAGCTCCCAGCTCAGGACGGAGCATTTGAACTTCCGTGTCGGGGGAGACGCGGCTGCCATGGGAGCGTCCCCTCACAGGTTCCCGAGAAGCCTTCCTCCAGGATCATGTTTACGTGGCTGTGTTCTCTGTCGCAGGGCTGTTTCCTGACCTGCCTCTGCGTTTAAGAGACACTGAGTTACTTATTACATCCGCATCCTCTCTGCTCCTCTGGCCATGCAGTTCCTGGTTTACAGCCCTCCCGCTGCCCCTCCTCAATGCTGGGGTGGCCACCTGTGTCTGCCAGGGTTCAAGGGCAATCCACGGTGGCACCAAGGGGGGGGCAGAGAAGACTCGGCCGGGCCAGAGGAGATGGACGAGCAGGAACGGGCCTTGTGCAGCCTGTACGGGAAGTCACCAGGCCCTGACCACGTTGAACTCTGTGCAGGCTGTGGGCCTCCAGGCCTGGGCGATGGGTGGCTGCCACTGTCCTTGGGTCACCTGCAGCCATGGTTAGTCTGCTCAGGCATGCAGGCTCTGACACTGCACCAGCCGCAGCACTGGTGGTCGGGCCCTGCCAGCCCCTCCTCTGCTCTCCTCACTGGGAGGCTCGTGGGCTCTGCTCCTTTCTCCCTGCAGCACCCGGATCTGAGCTGAGCGGCTTTCACAGACACAGGCTTTCCGAAGGTTGACAGAAAGCCAGCACGACAGTGAGGGCTTCCTTTTGTTTGGCTCTGTTTTCTCTGAAGAGCATTTTCCACTGCTCTGCTAGACGACCGTATTGTGCTAAATGTGTCGGCCTTTATGTGTTTTATTTAACTCTCTTTCTCTTCAGGTTGCCATTTTGACGAAGAGCCTGTGAGCTCTGCTCCTTCTTTTCGTTTCGATATGTAGCTAAACGCCTACCAGCCCCACGCTTGTGGAAGCAGAGGGCCTTGCTCCCCTCGGTACCCAGGGTGCAGCGCAGCCACGGGCCAAGCTACGCGAGGAGATGCCCCCGGCTGCAGGGCGGAGGGCAGGGGCCAGCCCTCGCTGGAGAGCAGGTGAGCACCTCACGTCCAGTGGCCCACATGGTTCCTCGCGGCTGGGTCCACGCCTGCCGGTTCACCCTGAGTCCCCTGACTGGAGCTGAAGCCGAGAGATATGGGGAGGGCTGAGGCGCTGCACCTGAGCCCTCGATGGCTGGCAGCCCCGAGGCGGGGAGCTTAGGAGGGTCAGAGCTCAGCCTGGTGAGCGGGGGACAGGTGTGGCGGCGTGTGCCCGAAATCCCAGCCCTCTGTGAGGCGGAGGCAGGAGG
>NW_004524628.1:11666316-11680564 GCF_000260255.1 Octodon degus
GGCTGTGTCCGTGGTCTGACTTGTTAGGGTGCAGGCTGAGGTACTCAGCGCTTGGCCTGCTGGGCAGCTGTTTTCCCACGCCTGACACAGAGCAGGTGTTAGATGAGCTTATGTCAGGTAAATGTAAGCTTAATTAATTTATAATTTTATAATCCATGCACATTATTTCCATTGATTTTGTGGTTTATTATCTAGTTAACAGATCTTAATGGCTTGAGCAGGCTGAGATTCTACATTGTAATTTATAGATCATTTATAAAAATAAAGGTAAAATGAGCTCCAGTTCTGTTCTTTCATGAGTCTCATATTTGTCTTTTTTCACTAATAAAATGCCTTAATAAGCTTCTCGTGTTTGAGGAAGTGTAGAGGGTGTGGGAAGACCGTGCATGTTAAGTAGCCTATGGCAGTGCTTCTCTGATGGGTTAGTTCAGGGCTTTCCAAGATGGATGAATTTAGATTAAATTCTGAGAGAGAAGTTGTCGTGACAACATAGGACTAAGAGCAAGTCCTACTGACAGCCCGAAGTGTGTGGTCCCACACACCGACATAATCCCTGAAGTTAAAGATTGAGTTCTAAGCTGAATTAAATTGGGCACTAGGTTACACGTAAGAATGTGGATATTAAAAATGCAATACAGCTGTGCAGAGAAGCCTCGCTGCATTGCCGCATCCTGGGCTGTGTTCAGAGCTTGCAGTCTGCATAATCTGAGAGGTCCAAGGAGAGGGTGGCTCTTCCTGGTAACGGGCGACCTCGGGGCCAGCAGCTCCCACGACGCAGTTGGCCGCTTCCCGCACTTCCTTTCTAGTGCGGTTGGGGCTCAGGCCGCAGACTGTGATGCCTCACAGCTTGCGTGTGTGCCGTGCCTGCGGCAAATGCCACAGGGCAAGGAGGACTAGCACACTCAGAAGACCCCGAGCGGCTCTGCTTGCACCGAGCGGGGCTGTCCCGTGTGCCACGCGTGGAGACCTGCACGTCGGAGCAGAGGCCCAGGCCCAGCCGTCTGCGGCAGCCTAGCCTCCTTCTGCTGGTGCATCTATTTCCTCTAGGAAACAACGTCCTTGGCTAGTTCACTCCAACTCCAGGGGCACAGTGCCGGCTACACAGATCCTCCAGGTGTTTATTTGTAAATAGCATCTCTGATCATGTATTGAATTACATTGCTTTTACTTCAAACAAGAAAGCATTTGAGGTAGGAAGAGACAGAGTAGCAAAAACAGATGGAAAGAATAGAAAAGTGGTAAGATGACTAAATTTAGACATAACCTTATCAATACTACTTTAAACATAAATGACATACAACTTTGATTAAAAGGCAGAGATTTTCAGATGCTATAGAATTAGGGCCAGCTCTGCATTGCCTTCAAGAGATGCAGCTTCCTCTCACAGTGACGAGATACCAGAGACAATCGACTCAGGAGGCGGGGAGCCTATTTTGACTCATGATTCAGGGGTTAGTGTCTGGTTTGCTAGAGTCGCCTTGGTCAGAGCCTGTGACAGAGGAGGCTGCTCACTGCCAGGCCCTTGGAAAGCAGGGTCTCTATGCAAGGAGATGCTGCCCATCACCTTGCTTCTTCCATGAGGCGCACCCCTGTGACATCACTTCCGTTAGCCACACCTCCAATGCCCTCATTTCCTCCTGCAAGGCAGCGCCTCCTACAGGCTCTACCTCCCAATGGCAGCAGGCTGGGGGCCAACCCTAACCTATAGTGCTTCAGTGGACACTTCCATGTAGACTAGAGCAGGAGCTGAGACCGAAAATCAATAGAAAAGAAACAGACAAGCAAAGGAAGTTAACAGTCAAAAGTCGAAGCTCAGCCCATCCAGGCCTCTCTTCTGTCCCCAGCTCTACCTTATTTTGCGGTTGCTTCTGGGTTATTTGGCTTTCTGCACTTCCTGCTGCTAGTCTCCTTGCGGCCTTTCTCCAGGCCACTTCCTCGGCTCTCAGCGCTAGATCTTCTGAGAATGAAAGCAGAACACGAGAGGTGCACTGCAGGAACTTCCCTTTCCTCCAAAACCTGGACCTGAAGTCCCGCCCTCTTCAGTTACTCTCTAACTCCCTCGAATGAATTTTGCATTAATTGCATTCAGTGCTTGGGGCAGATCCAGAAAGAGCAATGCTCTGGAGCTGACACTGCCGCCGCCGCCGCCGTTGCTGATGCATTTGGCCACACCTTGAGAGCACTTGCCCTTCTTCCTGCTCTGGTTGCGTCTGTTGGGGTGTTTACATCGGGAAGTAAGAGTAGATGGATCTGAATTCTTACTCAGTTGGGACAAGCAATTCATTGCTTAAAATACTTAAAAACATACTTTTAGAAATACAGTCAACTTGCATGCCAAAATAATGTCCGTCACATACAAGGCAATAGAATTAAATGTGGTAGAAATTGCCAAAACCCTCCCACTGGGAGCTCGGGTTGTAGCAACGGTTCATACTTCTGTCTCCCAGACAGTGACTGCATATCTGTCAAGATGTCCTTCTGATTTTCAAGAGAAACTGTCTTTCAGCAAAACAGGGTTCAAGGAAGAAAAACATTAAGTAATACATTTAGTCGTATAGGATTCAGAGAAAGCTGTAAGATTTTCTAAGATGTTTCAACACTGTGCCAACGTCCAGGCTGCTACAGATGGCGGAGCAGACAGGCTGGTTTTGAGAGACAGTGAGTGTCACCATTGGGTTAGGACTCTTTTAGTGTCTCACAGAAAGAAACTTTCTACCAGAAGGAAGAGCAACACATTCGGATGTGACACGTGCGCCGGGACAGGTTCGCTCTGGTGAAACTCGCAAAGCACAAACGTGCACACGCTTCACACAAGTGTGTTTTTAAACGTACGTCACAGCTTCCACTGTGTTGAGGAGCCGTGTGTGCTCACGCCGCAGTAGGGACGTGCAGATCCTTGGTGCTGGCTTCCAGCGTTCTCTGGCACTCTCATTCACACTCGGCCGTTTTGGCCCCCGACTGTGCTGGCCCCCCCGCCAGCCCTCGCATTCGTACCTGCGCAGGCTGTGAGTCAGTCGCTCTGGCAGCAGGCAGCTTGCCCTCCCTGCTCCTCAGCCAAGTCCTTCACTTACAGTTTTGCTTTGAAATGCAAATCTGGGTCTGTCAGATAGAAGCCCTGGCCTGGCTTTGTGATTAGCACATCGAAGTGACTCAGCCTCTGGTCTTGGGTGTCCGCCACCAAGATGTGCGCTCAG
The DNA here is from genome assembly GCF_000260255.1 of Octodon degus. Taxonomy (NCBI): domain Eukaryota; kingdom Metazoa; phylum Chordata; class Mammalia; order Rodentia; family Octodontidae; genus Octodon; species Octodon degus. The sequence goes on from NW_004524628.1 coordinate 11,669,511, forward strand.
CGTTCCATAGTTACAGTGGATTACTGCTACGCCTGCCGTGTTGCGGGCTTGCAGACGATCCAGTTAGCGCTTATGTTTGGAGACAAACTCACGACAAGTGGGATGGCACTTCGAATACTGTGTTTGAATTACTGAAAATATTTAGAGACTATTTAGGGAGCTAAAGATCACTTGATAATTCCTTTTCTAGATTTGGCTGAATTTAGCCCTATGTAAGGTTTGCCAGGTTTTCCAGACGTCGTTGGGAGCAGAGTAGTGGATGATGGGCCAGTTGATCAAACTGGGCATGTGTCAGTCCTCAAGTGCTATTCAAAGCCAATCATTTCAAGGGACTGGCCTGATAGCTCAGTGGACTAAAGCGCCTGCTTAGGCAGAGCGCAGCAGCTGGGGTTCAATCCCTGGTGTGCTGTGCTGGCCCCTCTCCCAGGGGACCTGCTGAGACAGTGATTGAGACTGGGCATGGTGACACACACCCATAATCCCAGCACTTGGGAGGCTGAAAAAAAGAGAATCACCATGAATCCGATCTATGTAGTGAGGCCCTGTAGACCCTGTCCTAAATACAGAAACAAAACAAAACGAAAACAAAATCAATCACTTCAGCTTGAAATCACAGTCAGTCTGGGTTGTAATTGCTGTCTCAGCCTTCAGGCTGGGGCGACATGGGCTCCCACCTACATAGACGACTCACCCCCTCCCTGGGAACTTAGGTCAGCACCCAACCTCACCTACCTCACCTATGTGTACCTCACCTTTTCTAATTAGATTGTTCTTTACAGCCACACACAGACCAGTACTGGAGACACCAAGGTCCCCAGGACATCCTGGTTGTTGTTTGTAGGCAACAGAAAGCAACTCTAGCCCCTTAGGTGCACAGCTGGCTGGAGGAGGCCTCTGCTCACCTGCTGGCTCGCCTGTGTCTGGGCCTTGGCCAGGTGCGCCTGGCGCACATTCCTGACCTGCTATGATTTGTGTCTAGTTGTCCCCCCAAGCTCTCCTGCGGTAATGAGGTGGCCTTCTAGAGTTTGTGGTTAACTCATGGTCCAGAGCTGGGATTATGGGTGTGTGTGCTGCTGGGATTATAGGTGTGAGGACTACACTTGGCCTAGGGCAGAGAGCCTGAATGCGGCGTTAGGGACTCAGACTTGCTCCCTGTAGCCATTGTTGCCTCTGCTCCTTCCTTTGCTCTCTTGCCCTTTGCCGCCACATGAACAGCTGCTCTGTGCGTCCACGTGCCGCCAGGTGAGCGGCTGCTCTGTGCGCCCACGCGCCGCCAGGTGAGCGGCTGCTCTGTGCGCCCACGCGCCGCCACGTGAGCGGCTGCTCTGTGTGTCCACGGGCCGCTCTGCCTTGGTGCCAGAGGAGTGTGGACTGAAACCTCCTCAGACTGTGAGCTAAATAAACCTTTTCTTCCCTAATTTCGAGTGTTAGGTATTTGTCCCAGCAAGGAGACAGGAGTAACTGAGACATGACCCTAGAGAGACACTTGTGTAAGCTTTCACAGTGGAATGGGTGTTTTACCCTGTGGCAACCTTGGATCTCAGTTGAGACTCTGTGGCCAGGCCAGGGCTGTGTGGCTGGCTTCCTGTGACTAGCACCTGATGGAGACTTCTGTGTCCACCGCCAGGCTGTCCTGTTGCCCTGAGGCGTCAGCACGTGGTCCCATCTGGGCGTCGGTCTTGGCTGATGCTCCTTTAACCAAACATCTGAGACCACTGATGCGTGAAGGCCCCACACTGCCCCTCCCAGGCATGGAGGCCCAGTGAGGCGGTGGCAGTCTTGTGCCCACCAGGCCTGGCCTCTACTGAGACGGTATCTGACAGGCTGTGCGCCCACAGGGTGCGGGTGGAGGGCAGCGAGGCCGAGCTGGGTCCCCAGGCCTTCAGTACGAGCTCGGCTCCTTTCCGGTGGGCAGAGCCCTCGCAGCCTGGCACCCTCCGCCTGTTATGTGGAGGCAGTGGGGAGCTCCAGCAGGCACTTCACAGGGACCCGAGAGCCAGCCTCGGCGTGGCCTGGGTGTGCGACCTTGGAGAAGTGAATCGAGCCCCTCAGGAGCACAGCTGTGATGGGCGCCACGCCGGGATCGGGGTGAGTATGTTCCTTTCCTTCCAGGAAAACGTCACAATAAAAGACACATCAAAGGCCTCAAACGATGGCCCTGGCACATGAGGAGGGAGAGGTACCGGACTCAGGTTGGGTGCTCACCGAGGGCAGCGCTCCTGCCGCTGCCATCTTCCCCCTTCGTCCTCGCTCCCCACCCGCCCGTGAGATGCTCGTCCTGTCCTGGTGCAGCAGCACCTTCAGGTGGGCTCTCTGGATGCTGGCTAAGTGAGCTCAAGTGCTCCCCTGGGAAGGAGCCCACCAGCCCTGACTCCAGGGAATCGGTGCATCCCCTCGGTGCGGACAGAGAGCTCTGGGAGGTCAGCGTGGGCGCAGGAGCTGGGTGGCAGGCAGCTGCGCACTTAGTCACCGGCTTGGGGAAGTGGAATATTCGTGAGGCAAACCTTGCAAAGACCGAGTGAAAGCCCCCATAACAGAGCCCAGGACCAGCAATCTTCAAAGCGCTTCGTGTAGAGCTTGAGAGGCTGCAGCTCCTGGGGATCCTGAGGGCAGCTCGGGGCAGCAGCCGCGCCACAGCAGCGGGGATTGGAGCCTGAGGCTGGGCCGCTGTGAGCCACAAGCAGCCTAGGAGCCTGCGTGGTGGAGGATGTGAACCCGTTCCGCACTGCCTGCAAGGCACCTTGCTCTCCCCAGGGCCCGGTCATGTGGCCAGCACCTTAGCGAGGGGTGGCTGAGTGCAGAGCTGCTGTGGCCCAGCTGCCTCCCCAGGGCCTCCCTACCCAGCTGGGTGCCGAGTGCACGTGGACGCCTTGTTACCAACTGTACCTTTCAGAGCCACACAGGCCAGTAACCCTGAAGTGGATGTCTGTGCTCAGGCTTGGGGCAGAAGTAAGCATGCGGGGGACGACGGCCTCAGGCCCCAGCGCTCCCTGAGGAGAGGCCTCTGGGAGCCGCCTGGGAGTGTGCCGACCTCCTGGCCGCATCTGCAGGCACAGCGCCACCTGCGCCTGGTGACACGGCTGCTGCTCACCTTCCTGGTGCTGGTGCGGTTGATGACTCCAAGGTGGACCCTGCTCTGAAGGCCAAGTGCAGCTGTGGCACTGGGGCACACACGTGTGCATCTAACACACAGGATGTAGAGGAGGTGCAGAAACATTAGACAGGTGTGAAGACAGGTGCAAAGGCAAACACTGGTGCCCGTGAGGCTTGCTTCCCAGGGAGGCTGTGCAGGCCCTGCGCCACGCTGTGAGGCGCTGGTGTGCATGTGTGTGAGTGTGTGCGTGAGTGTGTGTGGGGTGTGTGTGTTAGTGTTGCATGGTGAGTGTGAGTGTGTGTATGTGAGTGTATGAGAGTGTGTGTACGTGTGTGTGAGTGTGCGTGTGCGTGTGCATGTGTGCGTGTGCGTGTGTGTGTGCATGTGTGCGTGTGCGTGTGCGTGTGCATGTGTGCGTGTGCGTGTGGGGCCCGGGCACATGCTACCACTCTGCACAGCTGGACCACAGTGGCTGACCCGGAATACTTCTTTCCTCAATGATAAATTAACCTTAGTTTACCCATCATTTTGTCATTTTGTAAAATTTTTGATATTTTAAAACTCTGTTACTTTTGTAAAGCGATACTAAGTGGAGAACACTCACACATCGTGCAACTGTACAAAAGTGATTCTTTTCTCTATGTCATCATGTAAGGTCCTTTCTATTTTAAATTTTGCTTTGGTCCAAAAGAAAGACACAAAGCTTTCCCAGCCTTGCAGGTCAGGTCACCGAGTCACTGCCCCCTCCTCCGGGACACTGCGCAGCAGCACTGGCTGGGCAGAAGGAGGGAGTGGGGGCGCAGCTGCAAGCACACAAGCACGGCAGCACACCCACGTCTGCCCCGGCAGACGCTGTCTCGGCCTTGTGAATCAGACGACCGCCCTGAAGGGACAGGGCAGACTGGAAGGTGCGGCCGGCAGCCATCACGCTCCTACCCACGGAGTCTGACAGCCCAGCTCAAGTGAGCTGCTCCGGAGGCAGGCGGTGCTGGGCAAGGGGCAGAGTCCTGTCCAGCCCCGCATGGCTTCCCGCTGCGGGTTCTTCCTGCCTCCGCGATGTGAAAGGTGAGCAGAGTCAGGGTCACCAGCATGAGAAAGAATCGCCCATGGTAAGAGACTGCGCAGTGAGGATGGATGTGACCGTGGTGGCCCGTCTCGGGCCACTGACCGTGACAGAAGCCCTGGGAAGACATAGGGTGCCCGCAGCAGGCGGCACCTGGGAAATTCCAGCAGTACCTTTGCCAAAAGCGCGACACTACTCTAACAACTTAAAAATTTTGTTTCAGAACACTGACACCCTATATCTTGCCCTGGATCCTGCCCCCTCGATGAGGCAAGCAGACGCTGCTCCTCTCCGGGTCAGATGCGGGTCGAGGCCATGTGTCTGCGGCGTGCGCTGCTCAAGCAGGAGACGTGCTGGGGTGAGGCTCACTTCTGCTCACGCGTGGGTGCTGGCCCTCTCGCATCCCCTCGGTCGTGCTGGACGCCGCCCTTCGGCCCTAGCCACCTACCAGCCCAGGTCCCGAGCTCCTCGAGCCCCAATCGCGGCTCCTGAGCTCAGCCCAGGCCGCCTTCCCACCTTCCACAGCATGATTCATTTCTGAAAATGAACCAAAGCGGGTTAGTCCTGGGAGGAAACGACCCACCAGGCAGTGAGGACCTTTAGTACCAAGGCAGCCTTGGTCTGGAGAAACAGGACGCTTCCTCTCCACGGACTCATGGCTCATTTGTACCCTTGTTTCCAAGTCTTCTGCAGAAAATTCAAGGTAAAATACCTCGTTTCTTCCTGCTTTATTCAGAGGAGAAGCCAGCGCTTGCCCTATTAATGTGGCACAGTGCGAAATACAGAGTTAGGGCTGCCTCTACGCTGGGCCTACGTTTGCCGGCACAAACAGAGATCACGTTTGTCTTCAAGGAAGTGAGCTGGAGGGTTTGTGCATGTGAATGAAGCCTCAACCATGCTACCTCCTTCTAGGCGATGTGGTAAGGAATTTGTAGATGCGAATGATTAAAAAAGCGATCTATATTTAGAGTTGTGCGTTGGATAGGGTGCTGCAAGCTCTCAAAATAAGATGTTCTGGAGCGAGCTCGATAAGAATAATGAGGACATCTGTGAGTGCCTGGCCGGCCCACAGGCGCGGGATTTCTGTCTCCTGTTACTGGATGTATGCTTGGCAGGATGTTACATATTTCTCTCTTTAAAAATCATTTTAGATCCTTTAGAATAAGAACAGGGAAGAGAGGTTAGGACACAGACTGGGAGGGGAGGACACGGGGGAAGGACATGGGGGGAGGTCACGGGGAGATGAGGACACGGAGGGGGAGGGGAGGACCCCAAGGAGGTGAGGACACCGAGGGGGAGGGGAGGGCACAGAGGGGGAGGACACAGGGTAGGGGGAGGAAGGTCAGAAGAAGGAATCAGGGCCTCACTGAAGATCCCTCACCCTGCATTTAAGTGGACGAATGTTTGGGATGTCACCTGTGTGCACAAAAGACAGGTGTTTAACAGTGCTGCTAGTTTGTGATTTTCGGGCCTGGGGTCAGTCATGACAATGGCCCCTTGAATGCACAGGAATGAGCTCTCGCATTTCAAAGGAGAACACACACCTCCTAACCCTGTTGGCTGTTTCGATTTCTAGTGAAAATTACTTTGAAAATTTGGCTGTTGCCTGGAGTTGACCCCGATGCGCTTTCAGTGAGGCTGAGCGTAGGAATCTCTCTCTAGAAGCAGCAGCCGGAGAACCTAGACGTCAGGCCGGAGGCGGCAGGGAGATGTGCCGGTGACCCTGTGGGTTCGGGGAGGAGCGGAGGAGTCCCCGGGGAGCCGGGACCGGCTGCTGCCAGCGCTGTGCCTGTCTCGCGGAGTTCTCGGAGGCTGCTATGGTGAGTCTCTGCAGAGCCGATCGTGCAGGTCTGTTCTTTCGGCGGCAGCTGAGGCGCGACACTTAGCTGTCTTCCTCCTTGTGTATCTCGTGCGTCAGTGAAGAGCTGACTGAAGAGGGATTACAGCAGACACAGCCCTGAAAGCGGAGGGGGCGCACCCGCACCAGGGTGTGAAGGGGCTTCCCCCATGGGAAACCGAGCCGGAGCCAGAGGCCAACACAGGCGAACTGCGGGAGAGGACGGGGCCGCCTCGCGGCCGGCATGCACCCTAAACATCAAAAATAGGTCAGGGATAAATGGTGACTATGCAGGAGGAGGGCTTGGAGCCGCACTCTGCACCAGGAAGTGTCAAGTAAAAGAACCCTGGACACACAGACTCCTGGTGCTCACGCTGGGGCGGCAGCTTCGCTCCCCTGTAGCGGATCCTGGTCTGAAATAAACTGCTTTGAGCACACTTCCTCCTAGGTTGTACCGCGTCTCTTGGCCCTGCGAGGCAACCAGGGGGAGTCCTTCCCAGGAAACCGAGAGCTGGGAGGAGGCCAGGAGCAAGGGAGCCACGGCTCTCAGGAAAGCCAGAGTGCGCGCTAGCAAAGCGACTTCAGGGACCAAAGCTTTCCCCAGAGCGAAGGCTTCTCCTCCAGCAGGAGCTCTGGCATGGCAGAGTCTGCGCACCACGCCCCTCACTGCGAATCCCTGTCTGTCCCTTCCAGTACTCATGCAGGTGCTTGAGACAGGTGAACGTCTGCAGAGGACAGGTCGCTGCATCTCAGGAGCTCAGAAGCCCCCTCTGCCCCCTCGGTCAGGTCACCTTCTGCCCTGCGGTGATGCAGCACAGCGCGGTGACACCTGCTCAATTCCCGGAGCCAGGAAGCTATAGGAGGGGAGGTAAGGGAGAGGCGCGAAGGTCCTTCGGGCCGCCCTGAGGGTCGCAGAGCTCCTTCCCGTGACCTCACGTCCTGAGGCCCCACAGCTGCCACCTGAACCATACTCTCTGGTGACCCAGCCTCTGACATGAGTGCCTCCCCGGGTGACATAAAGTGGTCGCATCTCACTGCACCGCCCCAGCGACCACAGCTCTCTATTGCAGCACTAAACCCAGGTGAGCCGGCCACTCCTGGAGCTCGGCCCTGGCTCACAGGTGGTATCGCTTCCTTGGTGCAGGATTTTCTTAAGCTGAGCCCTGAAAAGAAGGTCAAAGACAGGGACAGCATTTTCACCATGCATGCCCTCTGGGCTGGCGGCAGGTCGTCTCAGAAAGGAGTGCTGCTGTGACCTCAGGGACACAGTCCCATTAGTGCAGCTCAACCTCCACGCAAGGAAGGGCTGCACAGCGAGCTGAAGCTCTGAGTCCACCTGAGAGGGAATAGAACTGACGTTAGCACAAGGGCTGTTTGGGACCCAAATAGCTCCGATTGTCTTTTCTGGCCTTGAAAGAAAGACCTTTAAAATTGATCTTGAGCCGCAGCATTTAGTATTGCTGCAGTGTGTACGTTTTGCCGCCCGAGAGCACGGAGCTGCGTCCTGGAAGCTCTTATCATGCCAGAGCGCAGCACATTCAAAAACCTGCCCATCATTTGCTTGTTGCTATAGCAACAACCTAGTTCCAGCTGGAGAGAAGGGGATCACTCTGCCAACCAGAACCATGAGCTCCGTCCCCCCATTGTCCCGCACTAAGCCGCCATTCCTGGGTGGGGGCGGTGTGGGAGGGGGCCTCTACCCAGGAGGAAACATGACTCTGGTGGACATGGGCAGAGGCCTGCGTGTTACTGACAAGTTAGTGACCCACATGGTAGGTGACACCTTGTGATTGCTTTTGATGCTTGAATTTCTGAGCAAGATGCCCTACTGAAAAGCCATTTTATGCGATTTTAAAGTGTCGTTTTCACTCTTTGCTTCTGCAAATCACACGACCATCTGGGAGCTGTCTTCAGGGCTTTGGACGCTGCCATGGGAATCCTGGCTTGCGCTGTCCACATGGGGCTGACCTCCTCTGGGCAGGAGGTTGGCAGACTGTGACGGCATCGGGGGCAGCCAGGCTCCTGCCCACTGTCCTCCGGCCTCTGTGTGGCTTTCCTCCTGTGCCTTGGCACCTGCAGCTGAGTCCTCTGCCCTACAGCAGCAAAGGTCACAGACCTGAGGGTCTCGAGAGGCCTCCTGAGCTTCTCTGTAGATCTGTGAACATTCTTGTCTTGAAATGGATTAATTTAAAAATATCCAGTAGAAAGCACACATAGAAAATATCTGGGGGTAAGGGATCTATGTTTGGCAATTATTTTTTTCCTTTAGGTTTTCTACAACCAGCCAGGAGCTACGGTGCAGACATATATCCCAGCACTCTGTGAGGCTGAGACGGGAGGGCTGCAGGCTGCAGTTTGAGCTCATTTGGGGACACTCAGCAACTCAGCCGGACCTTGTCTTAAAATAGAAGATAAAAACAAAAGAGGCCCAGGAAGCAGACAGGCATAAAGCCCTGACTGACTGCAATACCCCCCACTGCAAAACAGAAGAAAATAGCATTCAGCCTCATAATACAGTGTTTTTGCGCTGTGCTGCTTGAATGACTTTTGTTTTTCAACTTTCAATCTTTTTTTTTCTACAAAAAAGCACATCAAACTAGAACTTACATTAGCAAATGTTAGCATTCTATGTAACCATGGTATAATTATTAAAACCTTATTTATTACTTGGAATTCTACAGTAAGGAGGAGATTCTTTTTTTGTCTATCTGCCCATCTGTCTGTTTCCCCATTCATCCTTCCATGCATGCATGCATGCATGCATCCATCCATCTACCCATCTATCCCTCCTTCCATCCATCCTTCTATTCATCCATCCTTCTATCCATCCATCCTTCCACCATCCATGCATCCAGCCCTGCATCTACCCACCCATCTCTCCTTCCACCCATCCTTCCATCCATTCATCATCCATCTGTCCATCCATCCTTCCACCCATCCTAATATCCATCTATCCATCCATCCATCCCCCTTCTATCCATCCACTCATCCATCCCTCCTTCCACCCATCCTTCCTTCCATCCATCCATCCACCCATCCTTCTATCATCCATCCATGCATCTATCCATCCATCTATCCATCCATCTATCCATCCATCCATCCATCCATCCATCCATCCATCCATCCATTGTTCTATCACTATCATCTATTAATCATCTACCTTCTAGGTCTCAGCAAGAACCCAGTCTGTTTCCTTCTGTGGATTAGAAGCCACTTCTACAGTTACTTTATTCCTCCAAGCATCCCAGACTGGGCCCTAGGGACCCTGATTGCCACCATGCACTGGCCACCTGGGTGCATTCCCTGAGTCCCTCTTCTCTCTCGGATGTGCCATGGCATTGCCGGTTTTCCTGCACGTCCCCTGTCCCCATCCCAGAGTCCCTGGTCTCTCCTATATTTAGAAAACAATGTTTGAATACTGTACGTACTGGGAAAGTGCAGTCTCTTTAAAATAAAATCAGAAAATTTTATCTGCTCAACATTTTCCTTGTTCTTAATAAAAACTATGCTTCCAAATTAGAAGTTTTATTTAAAATCTTTAGTTGTAATAAGTCATTAAAAATAGACTATTTCCTTCCTGATTGCAAAACTACTGTAAACATTATGGAAGAATTTTAACACAGAGAAAGGTACACAGAGAAGTGAAGTCTCATTTCTAAGGCTGTAACTATTTTCAATTATCATGTTTTTCTTAAAATTCCAATTCTTTCAATATTTATACATTGAAATAAATGAGAAACCTTTCTGTCATCTACTTTTATACTTAATATAATTTAGAATGCTTGCTCTATTACGAAAATGAGCTGTTATTTAAGATGGCCTTTTAATGGGTGCTCTGCTCTGCGGCAGGGGGTGGAGCACAGGCGAGGTGGTGCCCGCAAGGCGGTGCCCCTTGTCTCCCTCTCAGGGCCGGCTACCACGTCACTAAGCTGGAGCAATGCCGGCCCTTCCCAGTGCGGCCCCAAGTGACCCCCTCCGTGGAAGTGAGCTGCCGCTCTGACGTCCTGGGCTGCGGCTGTTCTCCTGCCGGCAGGGACGCAGGCTGGTGCCCCTGAGCGCCTGCGAAGGCTCATGCACAGGCTCAGGCTGACGAGGACTGCTCAGAGGAGCTAGGAAGGGAGAGGCGCAGGGGGCGCGGCCCAGGCAGAGGCCCCTCGCGACAGGGCCACGGTCCGGAAGCTGAGGGCGCCAGAGCCTCTCGCGGTCCTGCTTGGTCTAGGTTCAGCCGGCCAGGGCCGTGGAGGGGGACGGGGCAGTGACGGTACCCAGGCCCGCTCGTCCTTGCTGCCAAGAGCTGCTCCTGCCGTGGCTCCGCGTGAGCCCGAGCTCGTGCCTTCTGTCTGTCCGAGTCTGCTTGCGTGTGGCTCCTTCCAGCTGCCCCCAAGGCACAGCCAGGACGGGCTCAGGTGCGCACTGCTGCGCTGCGCCCAAGACCCCTCCTCAGCGTCCCCGCATGGGCGCCGTGGCCCTGGGACGCCGAGGACACAGTGGGGGCCGGCGCGGCGAGCCGCTCGCCACACCCGGGGCCGCGGGGCCTGACTGCGGAGCGCCTGCCGCCGCTGCTGCTGCGGGGCCCGCGTCCGCGTTCCCGTCTGCTCCCGGTGCAGCCCGTGGGGCTCGCCCTGCTTCCCCTGCCTCCCCTGCAGGAGTGGAGCCCATCGGTGTCTGCCAGCCGCGACAGGACTCGCTGGGGAGGTGCAGGGGGAGCCAGGCGCAGGGCCACTGGTGCTTCCCTCGTCGCTCTGTATCACCACGTAGCAGGGAGAGCCGGGAGCTGCTGGGTTCTCGAGGAAGAGGGAAGAGTGTGTGTGGAAGGCGCAAGAGGGAACGGAATCGGCTGGCGGCAGCGTGGTGCCGGTGAGCAAACGCGCCTTCTCTCTGAGGATCAGCTCTCTTCCCCGACAGTGAAGCTCCCTCCTTAATGAACTAGCACTGAATGGATCAGGGCAGAGAACTGGAACACGAGCATTAGCATCGCCATTGTAAATCTTCCCAAGTTGAGATGTGTATAGGAAGGGGGGGAGGAGGGAGGGAGGGAGGGAGGAAGGAAGGGGGGGAGG
>NW_004524628.1:11680814-11691979 GCF_000260255.1 Octodon degus
GGGAGGAGGGAAAGGAGGGAGGGAGGGAGAGGAAAGAAGGAGGAAGGAGGGAAGGAGGGAAGGAAGGAAGAGGGAAGAGAGGAAGGGAGGGAGGCCGGAGGGAAGGGAGGAAGGGGAAACGGAGGAATGAAAGGAGGAAACAAAGAAGACCTTGGCAGCTGCGTGCTTTTATGTGAGAGTCATTTGTGCTTCATATCTGTGTCGAGGAGGCAGCAGAAATCTCCTCTGCCCACATGTCTATCCTGACCTGGTTTGAGCACGCATGCACACACACAAGCACGCATGGAATTCACTCTCTCTGGAGACAACGTGCATTGAGGAAAGCTGCGGCTCGGCTTTACTGACAGAGTGCGCCGCAGCACGCCAGGTGCTGCTCACTTCTGGAGGAGCTTGGCCAGGGTGTGAGGCTGGGCTTTCCGCTGGGGTGTCCAGGGCTCAGCCACACCTCTACACCTGGCCGCCACCTGGGCCATTCCCATCTGATCCCCTGGTCCTGGGGCAGAGGGCTGCAGGAGGGGCTGCTGGCATCCAAGCCCATTTCCTATGGGGAGAAAAGGCAATTCTAGGCAATCTCCAGGCATGTTCTTCAAGTCCTGCTGCGTCCTGGGCCACGCTGGGCAAAGGACTGTTGGCACAGGGCAGGAGGGCCAGGGAGCAGCAGGACTGCAGGATGGGATGGGGGCGAATGAGCTCAAGTCCCCACTCGTCCCAGGGCAGCTGGAGCCAGGACTATGGAAAGAGGCAGCGCGGACACGGAGGGCATCAGGAGAAGGAGCCGCCGGGGCCTGCGGGAGGGCGGAGGGAGCTGCAGCCCAGGGTGCTGTGGCCGGGCCAGTGCAGCGCCTGGTCGGAAGCACGGGTGCTGCGCATTTCGCTCCACACGAAGACACCAGCGCCTGGCTTCCTGTGAGTGGGCAGCCCCTCTCCTGTAGGGTGTTTTGCGGCGTGAGCAGATCGCGCTTGTCACGTGGGTGCCGCAGTTCAATCTAAAATGCACCCCAGTTCATGGGTTCAGAGGTGGGGTGACTGGGTGCAGCCTCACCGGTTCACCACACCCGTGAGGTCAAGGGCGCGGGGTAGAGTAGCCTGGGCACCTCAGGCTCGCTCCCTTCCCTGGCCGTCTCCGCCGGCTGTCTGGTTCGGCTGTCTGCTGCCTCCCACGGCTCTTTTACTGAGCTGCGGCTTTCCTGATGGGACTTGGGCTTTCCATGGCTTTTCCTGGGCAGGCCAGTGCCACTCTGCAGCACAGAGATGACCTGGCCCTCGCACTTGCTGGGACTCTCAGCCTCAGCTTTTTGCTATTTTCTTTCAGTGCCAACTCCACTGCACTTTTTTTTCCCCCCGGAACTGGGGATTGAACGCAGGCCCTTGTGCTTGCCAGGGAAGCGGTTATTCCACTGAGCCATCCACCGGGCCCATCCACCACTCCTATAATTTCTACTTTCCCAAAACTTCTCCAGCACCGAGGCCAGGCCATCTGGACCCTGGTGCATTCCCTTCCTGGCTGGGTGTCCGCATCCCAGCTCAGCGAGTTCTAGAAGTTTCCCTGCTGCAGAGCAGAGCCCTGGTGGCTGTCTGTGCTCAGGCACCTGCTCACTGGTCCCACTCTGGCCCTGGTGGTGATGGAGGGGGAGGGCAGTGGGCACAGAGAGGGGGCAGGGTGTGGGCACACAACTCTCCCCTTTGAGTAATATGTGGGTTCTTTCCTAGAAGTTGAAGAAGCAGCAGAACACCAAAACTTCTCTGCGCTCATCACCCACTAGCAGAAGATCCTGTCCTACTAGCAGATGATTTCTACAGGATTTTTGGAGTTCTTAATGATAATCTCTTGAAGTTAATTACACTATGCATTGTATATTCACGGCTTGTTTCACTTAGCATTTTACTTAATGTTACATGATAAACTTATTGCTATTAAAATTATCTTAAACTCTTATTTTTATTTCTAATGTAGTTACTCTATCATGAGAATATATTTTATATTCTTTTCAAATGGACATTGAGGCTGTTTTTCACATTTTTAAAAATTATAATGGACTGCAAAAAACATGTTTTATGGAACGTTTTCACTCTTGCCCTTGTTTCTTTCTAAAGAAGAATGTCTAAAATCAATAATCATGGGTCAAATTAAACAGCTTTGTAAGAATGTCGTTAATTAAACACCAAGCTGTCTTTTCAGTATGGCCGCACCAGGAATGAGCGCGTGTCCCTGGAACCACGCTCTCGCCCGAAGTCCTTCTGAGCGCCAGCCAAGCCGTGGAAGCGATGTGGTCTCGCTGCCGCTTCTCTGGTTGCGAGGCTGCCTCATGCATCCAGCCTCTGTGGCTGGGCCTCCCCAGAGCCACACTGTGCGCCGGGCGAGCACGGGTGGTCTCCATGCTGCTGGCCTTCCAGGTGCCCTGGTAGCCCGCCACTCCTGGAGGGCAGGACATCAAGCGCCGGCCTTCAGGCCTTGTGTATCACTTAAGGCAAAAGTGTCTCAGATTTCAGAATGACACTGCTGGAAGCTGCCCCCACTGTCAGTCCTGAGCCCTGGGACTGTGGAGCCTGGCCTTGCTTGGGGGCCATCTGTGTGCAAATAGGTTAGTACACTGGAGCAGGCTACTTAAAGCTGTCCCACATGCAATGTGGCGCCGTCCTCAGGCAAGGGCATCTGGCTGCAGAGTCACCCAGAAGAAAGGCGAGAGAGAGGGCACAGGCAAAAGATGGTCACCTATGCCAGCAGAGGCCAGGGAGGGCCAGCCCTCCGCTCAGAAGTAAGCCAGCCTGTCCACCCTTGAAGCCTGGGACTTCCACTGCCCAGTGCCATGGGCCATAAGAGTCTGTTCACAGCTCTGTCTGCACTACTGGGTGACAGTCCTGGCCGGCTAAGGACCGCTGAGTCCCAGGTCCTCCTCTGTGTCCTGAGTGAGGTCTCCAGAGGGTGGAGCAGGGTCAGCAGGGCCAGGAGACAGAGCAGATGCCTAGCTGGGGAGGGATCCTGTCCACAGCTGACATTGCTGAGTGCAGAAAGTACCCAGACCTTTCCACTCAGACACTGCGGTCAGTCCTCGGGCGTAGCCTGGTTTTATGTGTTTATCAGCATTTTTGTGGAGAGAAGGGAGAGGCCACATCAGGGAGGGCTGCTCTGGAGCCACGTGACACCACAGCTCTGGTACCGAGCAGCCTTGTCACTGACCCACACTCAGCAGGATCTTTCCTCTCCTGCTATGCAGAGATTAAGGGGAAATTAAAAACTCTCCCTGACCTTTTGTAAGTGCTCACTTGACCAGTACTGCAAACGGTGGGAAGTAAAAACGGCAGGCAATCAGCAATCGCATAACGGCAGCTGCCCATTTAGGGCCCGGCAGCGTCTGTTCCCGTGTGTCCATCTATGCCGATTTCATCACAGTTTAAATCTGCTCTCCGAGCTATCTCAGTCTTCTACCTGCAAACATGATTAAAACTTGTATAAGATAAAGTCCTTGGCCTCATATAAGTTAGAACTTTTTGGAACTTTTTTAAAGAAGCGGGCAAAAACCCCTGAGATGAACGCAGTGTTCTCGGTCATACTGAAAATAGACATAGATGGTGAGCAAGTGGCTGTTGCCCAGTTTTGTGTTACAGGAGAAATGGACAGGATCCTGGTTCTCAGGGAGGTCCCCTGTGGGAGCAGAGGGCATGGGGGGGGTGGCGGCCCTGGAGGGCCGAGCAGCAGCTGCCGGAGGACAGAGGACGCCTGGCAGAAACTACTCAGGCAGAGAGTGTCTCGGGGTGGCTGACCTGAGAGGAAGGTGGGCATGGGTATGACTTGGCTACTTGGTGTCCTGGGTGACGGGCCGGAGGCTTGGCCTCCTTGGGAGCAGAGGCCCATGGTGCTGTAGTGGTCGCATTACCTCTTGGCCGAGGGAGAGCTGTCACTTACCCTGGGTGTCAGCGAGGCCTCTCGCTGTCTGTGTCCTGTGGTCTGGACAGGACCAGCTTTGCCAGGCTGGGGTCTGATGGCACTGTGTACACCCCGAGAGCCCTCCTGACTAGCGGCAGGCTGGGTGGCCTGGGCTCAGCTCTGTGACTCCAAGGGCGCTCCTTCCACCAGGTGACAACGGTTCTCTGACTGTCCTCGGTGCACAGGGGGCCCTCACTAGCCCTTTGGGACTCTGTTCTGGGGCTCCAGTAAAGAATTTAAGCTTCCGGGAGAAAAGGATTGGATGGAGCATAGAGCAAAGGCGGACTGTGCACCCATGGGAAGGCCGCCTGATCGCCACACTGCAGCAGTGCCTTCAGGCAGGAGGCGAAGAGGGGCAGCAGGGAGGACACCCGAGGAGAGCGGATAGTGCAGGGCAAGTGGCATGAGAGCCTGGCCCAGGTCCCAGGTCCCAGGGGTGAAGGCAGAGAGGAATGCGCTATCCCAGGCGGCACGGTCCACCGCACAGCGTTGCCACTGCTTAAGCCTGGAGCCCTGTGCATGACATTAGTACCATCCCGCTCCCCTGCACTTCTGGTGCTGTGACATCTCCCTCTGCAGCCTGCTGCTCCCGGAGGTGTCAGGAGGCCTGTGTCCCTCCACGTGGCACTGCCAGGCCAGCACTGGCCGCAGCAGCCTGTGGAGCCTCCAGGGAGCAAGGCCTGCTGTCTTCTTGGACTCTGCGTTCTGTGCAATGTTTATGTCTGAAGATGAAATGCTAGATCACAGAAATGCACCCAATAGGAAGGTGCCCATTACCTTCCCGAATGCGGACCGTGGGCAGGTCCTTGTGTAATCGTCTCGATTTCGGTGTGTAGAGCAACAGGGACTACTATATTCAAGTAAAATCACACTGTCCACATCTGGGTGTTGCTCGGGGATGGGGTGCATTCTGGGAATTTCTGCGTACCCTCAGCAGTGATGTCCCATGTGGATGACACAGGGAGCTCACACACAGAGGTGCCGGGGCCAACCCATACCCTGACCCCAGCTGCAGACCCCCAAGCACAGCCTGGGCTGGCCGCAGTAGGTGACTGCGACACTCTCAGTCCTTGTGTATCTGCACATACACAAGCGGGGGGCAGGGAGCACTAAACACACTCAGGGTAGGAAGTGTAAGCCTCCACTATAATCTTGTGGGTTCACCATTGAAAATGCTGCGTGTCATTGGCAGAGGCATTGTAGTGTGGCATGTGACTGTCTCTCCACACAGATGCCCATTATTTGCATGTCCTAGTCACTTTTCCCATTGCTGACACAAGATACCCAGCAGCCACAAGTGAGGGGAGGGAGATTTAGTCAGCTCAGCCTGCAGAGGTCTCGGTCCGCTGTCAGCGGGCTCCAAGGCAGGGTGCCTCGGCAGAGAGGCTTCTCAGGGCAGAACCAGTCCAGGCACCCAGAAGACAGCAAAGCGAAGCAGGCGCCAAGGCAGGCCTCTTCCTGTCTTTGTATTGTATCTGGCTCCTGGGATGGGGCAGTGCCAACCAGTCAGTGCACTGAGCCAGCAGTCACCCACCCTTAATCCTAGCACCCTTCATCCTAGCTTTGCCCCATGAATCAGCCACTCACTGTAGATCCAGCCACCCCCGAGAAAGCTCATGTCTGGCTGCATGAGGCTGGGGGCACCGCTAGACACAAGCTCTAGCAGTGTGCGGTTATACACACGCATCTGCAATTTTGCTTTAATTTATGTTACTCAATGTAATATTTTGAACATCTTTTCATACTAATTTGTAGCACTTTTCCTCCTTTATTTTAGCATATGCTAAATATATGTATGTGCTATATCTCTTATTTAATCAATCTTTTTCTGATGTTTCTTGGATACTTTGCAGTCATTCCTTTTATAAGTAAAAACACACTTGGCATCTATCTTGTCCGACACTGGCTTGTTTCCCTTATTATTTATTCATCCATCATTTGCTTACCGGCTGCTTATTAAGTGCTTATTATTTCTAAGAATCCGTTAGCAGCTCACCTGTGCTGAGGGCTGAAATCCCCAGCTCCACGCAGGGAAGCCATTCATGGCCCCCTTTCTCCAGCTGTAGGTTTTCTGTTCTTCTGGATGTGGGCACTGTAAATCCTATTACCATCATTCTCATTTTCAAAAAACGTAACAAAGGCAAAATGTTAGCGGAGAGGTTAGAACAGCAAGTACCGCTCCCCACAACCTCTGCAGGGTACTTAAAGATAGAGAAAAACCGTGCTGAGTCAGCGGATCGTGGTCCCAGGCAGATGAAGCCCATTTTCTTAGAAAGTCTCCTACAGAGCAAATGCAGCCAGCGGACTGTCACAGACAGGCTCTTGATTTCCGTAAGGCATTTAGAACGGACTGACGGCTGGACGTCAAGGTGGGGAGTTGGAGCAGCCCTTCCCTGGCGCTCTGGCTCCACCCCAGGGGCCTTGGGAGGAACATCTGCCCCAGGTTCTGCCGTCAAGGGGCCCCAGTCACCCTAGGCAGACGCTGGACACCTGGCCTCTAGTCTGGTGGCCCTTTGCTGGAGCTGTGGTGTCTGGGACATTCAACAGGACACAACAAGTGGCCGCATAGTATACTGGCTCCAATTTAGGACTCTGGACATTTTTTCTTCATTGATTAAATGAAACTAATTGGTGACATTGAGATATTGCAATACTTAAAAAAAAAAAAAAATAGTTCCCTGTCGTGGCCTGTGTCTTTTCCTGTGTGCTTACACTATCTTTTCAAGCCTTTACTGTTGAGATTATTGTTGATTCACATGTACTTGGGAGGAGCAGCTCCGAGACCGGCTCGTACATTCTTCACAGCGTCCTCCAGCGGTGGCGTCCCAATTTCACAGTGAGGACACGGGCATGCCCTCAGACTCCGCACCAGCCTGATGGCTCGCGCTGCGCGTGCAGCTGCGGAGCTCCACGCGACCTCACCTCGGCGGGGGATTCCTGCAGTCAGCACCGCAGTCCTAGCGCACTGCGCTCACCGCCAGGGCAGCCCTTGGAGCAGCGGGCTTCTCCTTCTCCTGACCTCTGCAGACCTGCGCTGCTCCCTACCTCCGAGGTCTTGTGGCTTCAGGGATGCTAGTAAGTAGAAGTGTGCATTATGTAGCTCGGGGACCAGCTTTTCTTCATCTGTGCTTCTTCTGGGATGAGCTTATGCTCCCGGAATTGGGCGCTCATCCCTCTTTATGGCCAGCCATGTTCCATGATGGGGCTGCACCACTGTTTCTTCAACAATTCGCCAATAAAAGATACACAGCTTGTTTCTGGTTTGGGGCGATGCCTAATGGTGGTGCCGTGAGCTATTGAGTTGGCTGTTGTGTGAAGTTGAGTTTCTGTTTTTTGGAGTCAAGCTATTGCCCCAGCCCCAGGATTCGAGAATTTTTGAAACAAGATATTTGCAATTTGATTTTTCTCAATCATTTCTGTACTGTGGCACTTTTATCTCTTATCTCTTGAATTCAGATTGGAGGAGAACATTTTAGAGACTGGAACTCAAGGAGTGCCCTGGAGCTCCCGCCTGGGCCTGGCAGCTGCTTTGGGGTCAGGGCAGATGTGCAGAGAATAGAAGCTCGCAGCTGGGAGATCTGACTGGGTGGTCTCAGCTGCGCTCAAGCCTGCTGGGAACGCGGTCTACACAGAGCACACGGGGGCAAGGCGCTGGGGCCTTCGGGGCCAGAGGGAAAGCAGGCAGCACAGAGTCCTGGGACACAAACCAACCCTAAAGCCGGCAGGAAACAGACTGAAGGAGATTTTTGACAAGGACAAGGCACAGGGTTCTTATGTAGAAGTTCAGAGCCTGGCAGGACACAAACCAATCATATATATATATATATATATATATATATATATATGTAATTTAACACCAGTCATGATCCCTCGCTTGGTGGGAGCAGCACAGGGCCAGAGCAGAACCACACAGTCCCCGGGCTGTCTCCTTCCTGGGTGACTTGGAGGGTGCATGGATGACAGAAATGCGAGGGTCTCAGCACAGCTTGGGCTTGGAGCCAGGATCTGGCGTCTCAGCTGTCATCCCTGTTCTTCAACAATGAGGATAATGGCAGCTTTTGCTTTTGTTTGTTTGCATTTTAGTTTTGGTCCCGTTCTTGCTAAACTAACTGTAGCAATGGCTGTAGAATGCACGCAAAGGATGTACCATGGGTAAGAAGCGCCAGCCAGCGCAAATACGAAGTGGCAGGAGGATCTATAACCTGCCGGACCAAACCTCCTGACACTGAGGAGTCTGTGAAATAAAAGCGTTTGCAGGAGCATCCTAGAGGCTTGGCAGAAAGGACCAGTAGGGAAGCTAGGAATGAGTCCTTGGACTCAAGCTGAGAGGCCTTTTTCTTTGTTGTTGTTGTTTTTAATGACAAAAGTCTGGAGAAGGAAGTGCAGAGTGGAGCCCAGCCTGGCCTCTGGCAGGGGTGACAGATGCCTGCAAAAGCAAGGCCCGGCTGGAGCTCAGGCCAGAGCTGGGCCCTCTCCTAGCTCTGGGCACGTCCGTCTTCCGGCAGAGGCCAAGGACTGGAACATGGCGTTGTCCCCCAGAAGAGACAGAAGTGGGAAAGAGTCCCCTACTGTTCCCTTCATCTCAGAGCCTGTGGCTCTGGCAACAGTGATTCTGCAGGAAGCAGGTGATGAGGCCAGAGTCCCACTGGGAAGGATCTGGGTGGGGAAGGCCCCTCCACCTCTCCTGCACACAGAGGAGCCATAGAAGGAGGAGCCAGCTCCCCCCTCCAGCTCTGACTCGCACCTCTGTGTGGGGTGCAGCCTCCGAGAACCCAGCTCTCTTCTTGATAACTCGGAGCAGGAGAGCTGCAGCACTGGCCCTCTGTGGAGCTGACAGGAGGGATCCTTTTACTCACCGGAAGTGGCAGGCAAATCTGATCCAGGGTGTTCACTCTTCATCTGAGTGGAATCAGCATCCAGGGCTCTGGAAGGGTGTGGTGTCCTGATCTGGTGCGCTTGAACCGTGTGTGTTTGAGACGCTCACAGGATGCACATGGTCTGTGCTGCTCAGTGGCCTGCTCTGGCTTAAGGGTTCTAAGGGTGTGCACAGCAGGAAGCGGGAACCAGCCACACTTTTGCTCCTGTTGTGGAGGAGGGCGGCCAGCGTCTCCCTCAGCTCCCCTGCTGAGGACCAAGAGACGTGGTTCCCTCCTGCAAGGAGCAGCTGCTCGTGCCAAGCGTTCTACAGGAGGGAAACGTCACCCCAGCGCAGCATCAGGCCACAGGGATTCGTGTCCTGTCATCAGCTCAGGCACACATGTCGCAGGCTGCCGTAAGCCGAGCAGCATTTTTGTTCTGGTTTTGGACAATCTCACCTTGCAACCGTGCTCATTTCCTTGGAATTGACAGGATGTGACACTCCTGCAGCTGCTGATTTTGGCAAATTGGTGACTGTCTCTAGTGTTAAAAATAGACACTAAAACTCACCAATGGAACTAAGGCCTTAAATTTTATATGAAAAAAACCTTTCGAGGGTACCTTTAAAAACATTTAAAATGTAACTTCTTACAGGCATCTTACTTTAAATGCTTGATTAAGGTGATTTTAAGAACTATAAATAATTCATTTTCAGCAGTGCATGAACGGGGCTGCTTCCGAGTATCATACAGGGCTGAGGAATGGCTATTTGAAGAGTGGTGGTTGGACTAGGCCACAGAGAGCCTCAGTTCTGATGGTGGGCATCAGCAGGTGCCTGCCCTGGGAGCTGAGACCCCAGAGGCCTGAGGAGCCCCAGCAGGCCTCATTCCAGCACCCAGAGCCACTCCTAGCATTCGGCTTTCCTGTTGCATGGCACCCCTTCTCTGGAAGGAAGAACCTGTTCCTCTTGCCCCCAGGAATGGCAGTGTCCTCTGAAATTATGTCAGCACCAGATGGGCAGCTGATCCTCAGTATCTCATCACCAAAACTTGTTCCTCGCCTCACTGTGGACCCTCAGGGTTCCGCAGCAGCATTTTCATGAGGTCCTGGCAGTGCGGCGCCGCCTAGATTTCGGATCCACGGGTTGCTGTGTAAGGCCAGCTCATCCTGCAGGAAGCTGTGCCCATCGTCACAACACCTGCACCTGCCTGTTGTGCCTGTCCTCTGTCACATTGCTAGAGCGAGTCGAGCCCAGGCTCTGGTCGCGTCTGCCAAGCGGACGGCAGGCAGGAGGTCAGGCCAGATGAATTTGCACAGCTTCCCATCTGGTGTCTGGTTCATGCTGCAAAGCTGTTGGAAGCAGAGGAAGCCTGCAGAAGCCTGCCACTGACACACCCACAGGTGTGGCTTTCTACCAAAAGATGTCAGCAGGAACAGTGACGCTGCCCGTGGCCTGCTTCCAGGCTATGCAGCAGTCAGGTGGAAGTGCCCGTGGCCAACATCTCCCGACTGCCCCGGCCGTCCACAGGGCTGAAAGCAGAACTGGGAGAAGCATGAGCCCAGCCTTGTTCCCCAGAGTGTCCTCTGCCGCCGGGAAGGAAGATGGCTGCACAGAGAGGGGAGGCGGTGGGTCACAGGAGCTCACAAACTATACTCACTGGAGATTGAAGCAAGCCACGCTCTCACTGGAGATCTTCAAATCCCAGTGATGAAAGTGGAGAGCGGTAGTTTCCATCCGGAACTCCCCAGAGGGTAGACCCAGAGAGCAGCAGAGAGACTGGCCTCAGCTGTGTGCGGCCTGCGGTCCAGATCTGTGTGCACCTCTGTAAGTTCTAGGGCTTGAAGCCCATCCCTTCCCTTCCAGAATTTTCTGTTTTCCAACTTGTTCCAAGTTTATTGTTTGCTTTATTGAGTTAAAAATAATAATAAATAGGAAAACATCATTATCATTGGAGCCTTGAGGTAATGCATTGTATAATTCTGGTTAAAATGACCTTCTGATCAATAAGGACAGGAAACATATTTTATATCATTATTTATTAGGAACATGAAGAGCTGAGCCTTAACAGGACAGCATCTCCTACCCATTAGGATGGTTATTATCAAAATAGAATGGGGAAAAAAAAACCATTCAATGTGGGCTAAGTATGAGGGGCTGGGCTCCCGAGCACTGCTGCTGGTGCTCGGGCACAGCGACCAGGTAGCCTCCATTGACACAGTCAGGGATCCTCAGCAAGTCCCACACGTGACTGCTACATGACCCACAAATCCATGCTTGGCAGCTACCACAGGGCTAAAAGCAGAACTGGGAGAAGCATGAGCCCAGCCTTGTTCTCCAGAGTATCCTGCGTGTCACCCAGAAGGTGGAACAATGTGGCTGGCT
>NW_004524628.1:11692079-11703475 GCF_000260255.1 Octodon degus
GGGGGGTGGGTGTGTGGGTAGATGGATGGCTGGATGGCTGATTGGCTGGCAAAAGTGGTGGCACAGATGGCAGCATCCCTCGAGGCCTTCCGCCAGAAGCCATTCCGACCTCGGGTGCCCCCATCGTGCAGGTGAGCAAGGCACATGCAGAAGCTCGAGCACTGCGTGCTCTGCTGTGGGAGACACCTAGATGGCCAGGCCCCTGGAGCCGGCAAGTGGCCAGAGCAAGGTGGCCCGGCCTGAAGGCAGTACGGCGTGGCGGGGCCTGCTCCGTGGGTGCGTGTGCTCAATTGGGAGCGATGAAAATTTCTAGAGAACAATATTGATGGTGCAAATATGCTTAGTGCCTCCTAGTTGTGCTCTAAAGACTGGATAAAGTAGTCAATTTTATAAGCATGCCTTTAGGGCTCCTTCAGGGCACGAACTTCTTTACTGGCAGCTCTAGGTTTGGCCTTGATTCTCAGTGACCTTTCTGGGGCTCTTTTCCTTCAAGACCACGTCCTGTGGCTCTGCGCAGGGCTCTAGGAGTATGCGTCTTAAACTTTGCATATAAAAGCAGTTTTTGTCTCAATTGCCAAGGCCCCTTGGCTCTTGGTTCTTCCCAGGGAATGCTTTACCTCAAATCCAGCGCCCCTGGGAAGGCGGCAGGGAGCTTGGGATGCAGACAGGGAGGAGCTGCTGAGAGGTGCGGGCGTCGGCGTTCTGGTGGGATGGCCTCTTCCTTTTGGAGGTGCATGGTGCTCACTCCAGGAAAGCTGGGGCCACCGTCACAGGAGCAGCAGGAGGGAGGGTCAGGCTCACGGACCTCCCCAGAAAGGTCCTACAGCATCTGGTGGGACCCGGAAGCACCAGCCACTTAGTTTAAGGAGGGCCTCAGAGTGGTCACCAAGCAGGCAACACTGGAGATCCCAGAAGCTTGTAGCTCGTGTTTCAAAGAAACTTGATTAACATTTTCTCAAACAATGACATTTTCAGTGCTGAGCTGTGAAGGTGAAAGGTACTTTTCCAAATCATTGATGATAAAACCAAATTTGATTGATTAAGCTAAGAAAAGTATTCAGAATTATAGTCCTAGTCCTATAATTAAATAAAGCCTGTCAGTCACTGCATTTTTGGGTGCTTTGGTGTTTGCATTTAAATGTGGTATTCTTTTAAAATTTTAAATTCACTATTCATAGTCATGTTTATTTCCAGTTTTCTGGCGTTACAAGGTAGCATGTCCAAAGCTCTCAGGAAGCTTCAGGCCCTGTAAAGCCTGAACTGGCTCTCATGTGGGGCCAACACTGGCCCTGCCTCCAAGGCCCTTCATTTAAGGTCCTGACACAGCTGGGCAGCAGGGGCTCTCAGCGTCTGGGACTGGCAGGGGCTGGGCATGCCTATCTGGTCCCACAGGAACCACAGAACAGCCCAGCGTGCCTCTGAGCAGTGTGTGTGCCTACCCCAGAGAACAGGGAGGACCAGCTGGGAAGCCTCCCAGAGTCGGCCCTGACTCTGGGTGATCAGGGTGTGGCTTGTCCTGCAGGGCTACAGGGCTGCAGGTTTGGCCCCCAGGTGGCCGTGTTAAGAGGTTGCAGACCTTTAAGGGATGGGCCTGGTGCAAGGTAAGTGGAGCAGAGGGGTTGCAGTCTCCAACCAGGTCAGCTAGGTAAACCTCTCTTCTTTATAAAGCAGGTTGCCTCAGGCATTTTACTATATCAACCCAACCGCACCACGACAATGCCTGGCTGAGCAATTCTTGAACATCAAGAGATTGTGAGAGTTTTCAGGTCTGGTTTTCCCATCAACCTTCAGTCGCTTATCTCTAAGAGCTTTGTGCACCAGGTTAGTTCTCACAGGGTGCCTGGACGTGTGGTGGATGTCTGTTCCAAAGATCTCTGTGAGGGCTTCTGCTGCATGACATTGTAACCAACTGACCTAGTAAAGCTGGAGACCTCTGCAGTCTGGCTGTGCCTCCCACTGAGGTCCAACAGAAGAAATAAAAGGTGGAGTGGAGACAAGGTGATCATCGCTAAAGATTACACGTTTAGGAGGACTGCGTCTTCTGGCCCTCGCGGAAGTCAGGATCCGAGTCTGCCTCCCCCGGTTAACCGTGGGAGCTTTCCTCCCACACCCAAGTACCCCAGGCTCCTCTGGGTGCTGAGAGTCCATACGCAGGCTTCATGGAGAAGACAGAAGCAGGAAGCTGGCCCCAAGATGGAGGAGCAGCAATGGGCTGCAAGAACCAAAAGGATGATTGCATTGTTCACCTCAGAAAACAAAACTTGGACTCACACCTGCAATCGGGGATTTCTGGGGGGTGGGGCACATTTTTCTGGGCTTTCTACCCCTCAGGAGAAGTATGAATATTCCCCTTTGCATAAAATGATGCACCCTTCTGTCCTGAGGGCCTACACACTACTTCTTTGAAAGTACACCTTTGCATTTCTGCCTAGCAAAGCCTTCCCATGCCTCTTCCTGACTGGTCCTAAAAGTTCTTTTTTTCTGCAGAAGTCAGCGAGCCTGCACTGTGGTCAGCTGAAAACCTTCAGGACAGAGGTGCAGTCTCCTTAGCAGAAGGAAAGGGGGCTCCTGAGTACACTGGACAGCTTGGCGCACCCAGGGGCCACCCTGCAGGCCACGCCCTGTGCCTCCCGGATACCTCTCTCAGCACAAGCAGTCTTGGGCTCTGCTTCCATGGGGAGCCCTGCCCGAGACACCAGAGGCTGCTCTGTGTGTGAGTTCTCTGCAGCTGGGAGCATCGCAGCCCCGGCCCGCCCTTGTCCTCCTGTACTCCCTCCAGCCCGGGCTCTGTCTGCACTCGGAGCCTGCTCACTGACATCCCTCCACACTTGCGCCAGTCTGTGACCACCTGGAGGATGGATGAGGTCTCCTCCATGAACAAGGCCCTGTGACCAACACTGACTACTCCACACGAGGATGCTCAATACGCGTTTACAGAGTGGAGGAAAGAAAAGGCAGAAAGAACAGCTGAAGGGCCACGTGGTGTTGGGGGGGTGCTGGCACAAAAGTATGTGGGACCTGAAAGAACTTACACACTTTCTTACATGAGGGGCTCAGCTTGGGGGTTCCAGAAGTAACCGCCTGAGCTGAGCCTGCACCAGAAAGCCACACAGTGGACGTGGGAACCTCTTGCTCCCTTTGCTTTGAGAACAGTTGAGCCATGTGACCTGCCAGAGGAGGAAGGGGCCCAGGTGACAGCAGGAGAAAGCGGCTGCTGATGGCAGTGGAGCCGGGGCTGCGCTGGCTCCTCAGCCTTCTCCCTGGCTGCCCAGGACCCACACACTCTCTGCGGATCCCTGAGCTTCTGGAAACCGTGCTCAAGGTCTGGATTTGGCCATGGCCGCACGGGCAGTGGAGACCTGATTGGGCGGAGGAGGTCAGAGAACCCCAGCAGCCCACGCGCTAACACCCCTGGACACTGTAGTTGAGAGATGATTCCCGGGCTTTGTAACTTATCTCCTCTCTAAAAAGTTGCTGCTTGCTGCGAGAACACAAGATCTGAGGTCTTAAGATGAACCACTAGCTGATTTTTCAGCACAGATGGGGGATGCTAATGCCAGCAGAAGTCCCACCCAGAAGCCAGGGTGGCTTCGAGGGAGAGAATTCAGGACAAAATCAAATCTCTCAAGAACCCTTCTGGCTCCGGGTCCAGAGGAGATTCCAGGGGGTAGGGGCAGGCCAGGATCCGGGCGCCTCCCTGCGATGACCCCTGCAGGTGTGGCCCCTGTGGACAGTGCCGGGCTGCAGCCTGGGGTGCGCTGGCCTTCTTGACTTCCATACTCCTTCCTCTTGAGGTGAGAGAGAAGAAAAAAAGATGCTGCCTGGGCTGCTTTTCTCTCATCCCCAAGACAAAGTACCCAGCACCCCAAATTAGGGGAGGAGGGGCTTATTTAGCTCAGCATTTGTGGAGGCTTCAGTGGTGATCAGTTGGCTTCAGGGCAAGGTGGCATGGCAGAGAGGCTGCGGAAGTTAGCAGAAGCAGCAAGAGAAGGAGGGGAGAACAAGCGCCCCTGTGTAGGCTAGCTGGCGCCCCCGGGGGGCTGTCACACCCACACCACCTCCTGCCCTCCTCTTGCCCAGGCACAGGCTGGATACAAAGGGAGGGCCCTGGCGCCCTGCTGAGTCACTAAACTGACCTTTTAAACTTCTCGCCTTGACACTATGAATAGCATCCTAGAGCAGTAAAGGCACGGCCTCCTCACCCCAAGACATAGAACTCCTGAGGTACTCGGCTAAGCTTCTAGACTCCTCGGGTTGACGTGATGTACCAACATGGCAGTGAGGAGAAGACAAAGGCAGCCGCGGGTTAGGATGATGCGTAGGGAGAGCTGCAGCTTCAGGACTCCGAGTGCACGCCGAGTCGCCCAGCCCTTCTCCTCTCCCAAAGAGGTCCCAAGGCACTGGGAGCCAGTGCTGCTCCCTGCAGGCCTGGGGGAGGCGTCTCCTGCAAGTGGGGGGCTGGCGTTTGCACATGACCACCACAGCAGTGAGCCGCAATCTCCCAAATTCCTTCCTGTACCGGAGTCAGGGGACCTACAGTCGTTCGGTGGGTGGAGCTTCCTGTGGGCTTCCCGTCTTGCTTTGGGGACACCTTTGGACTGCATGTGGGGACACTCCTCCACGTGTCTTCCCAGCTGAAGTAACATTTGCACAGCCTTCCGGGAGCTAGAGTGGAGCAGACAGCCCCAGATGACATGCAGAGCGGTCAGGCCCTGCCTTCCCACAGCTCTTAGGGCCGAGGTATGAGGGCGAAGGACCTCCCGGAAGTGAGGTGAGGTGGGATGGAAGAAACCAGAGACGGACACGGACGAGGCAAGGCAGGCCAACTGAACACTGCACTTTTTTATGCACCAGGGATCGAACTCAGGACCTTGTGATGGCCAGACAGGTGCTTAAACCTCTGAGATATCTCTCCAGCTCCTGAACTTTTGTTTCTGAGACAGGGTCCCACTGTGTAGTTCAGGCTGGCTTTGGACTCATCCTGTAGCTAGGCTGATCCTCCTGCCTCAGCCGCTCCAGGGCTGGGATTACAGACACCACACCCAGCTCTAAAATCTGCACCTTTAAGGAGATTGCAGCTCTTGGACCTACCAACATCACCTTGGACCATCACCCCTGGACAGTGTAGTCTCCTGCCCTGCCACATCATCCACCCAGACCCCTCAGGACTCTGAGATAAAGGGTCAGGTTGGGAGAGCACAGAGTCCTCCAGTTTCCCACCTGAAAAACAAATAAGCAAACAAAACAAAGCTCCCTGGGCCCAAATCTGCAGCCTGGGCCAACACCCTGGGGCGGTGCTTGCTCTGGGGTCCCCACCGCTCAAGAGACACACAAATGCCCCCGGGTCCAACAGCGCACCACTGTCTACCAGGGTAGAGCTTTCAACTTCTTCCTCCTCAGTCTTGCTGATCTCTTGCTGACCAGGCCTCAGTCCTTTTGCGTGGAGGCAAGCAAAGACCTGCAAACCTATTCCAAGGGCAAGAAGGCTCGGTTCCTTATCTCAGCTTCGGACCCCTTCTGGGACCCTGTCTGGTGCCACGGCCAGCTGGTTCCCACCCAGAGGCCCCTGCCTGTGCTCTCTGCTGCTGTGGCACCCAGGATTTGGGGAGATGGAAAGGGGAGTGGAGTCCTCTGTTGTTCAGATCCCAAAGGCTGCTGGGCTGCCTCGACCTGCTCCATGCCGGCCCAGACTTTGACAGCCTTGGGGAGCTGCCAGCCCTGATGATCACGGGCACTTACTAGGCAAAGCCAGGCCACATCGCCATTGCTCCTGAGAAGATACCTCACAGGCCGCAGAGTTGCAGTATGGCCTGCTCCGGAGTTCGCGAACAACATGGCCCTGAGACCCCTGCTCCACCAGGGCTTTCCACTTCCTGGTCCCTGAGACCCAACAGTGAGGCAGGGGCTGCTCAGAACAGCACCCGCACTGCTTTGAATGGAGGAAAGAACCTCCCCAGGGCCTGGAGGGCCAGCCTCATCCTCTGCCCAGCTCCTGTGCCACCGGGCGTTCTCGGCCTGTGCCCGAGGCACACGCAGGGCGCAGGGGCCACTCTGCAAGACCACCATCTCCAGCTCACTTTCAGCAGGGCTCACCACCCCAGCAGGACTGACAGGAAGAAAGTTTCTTAATCCTGAGACAATGTTACCGAAATAGCCTACTGTAGGTTGAAAATATCAGGGCACCATCCACTTTTTTTTTTTTTTTTTCTAATTTATATACGTGGTACAGGCTCTCGCTATGCAGCTTGGAATCCTGGTCTGTTTTTGAGACAAGGTCTTGCTATACAGCTCAGGCTGGCCTTGAGCTCACTTTGTAGCCCAGGCTGGTCTTGAACTTGCAGTGATCCTCCTGCCCCTGCCTCCAAGTGCTGAGATTACAGGCATGGAACACCATGCAGGGCAGAATTACCTGTTCTAAATGTTTCCCTTTCTCAGTGTCATCCGAGATAAAGGTTGGTGACAATGCCACCTGACAGCTATTGGCAAGCCAGGAGTCGGGCCCTGTGGCCCAGTCCTGGTCACCACCTGAGTGGGGTGCTTTGCCTCTGGAAGCCCCCCCACCCAAGTTCTCATGCCTGCCCTGTGGCTAGCACGCTGATGCCGGGCTGCCCCTTGTCTGGCTGTCATTGTGTGGGGCACCCAGCTCCCGGGTGAGGCTGGCGTCCCTGGATTTGGAACTGCTGGTCCTTACGCTCTCCAGGGAGGAGCTGTCACCGCCCCTTCTGGGTGATGCTGGTGCAGAGCCAGGGCCTGCAAGAGAGCCCAGATCTGGAATGCAGCAGAAGCCAGCAAGAGCCCTGCTGTCTCTGCCCCATGAGCACTGCGGAGCAGCCTTCCCCGGGGGGACAGCAGGGCTGCCTGTCGTGGGGGCCGGGGGCTGCCGCCCGCAATTAGACTACTACACCTCCACAGAGTTGGGGTTCATTTTGCTTGTTTCATTTTATGGAAAAACACAAAATGTCAAAAACAAAATAATAGGAAAAAAACAATAGTTAATACACTGTACATCATAATCATCAAAGTAGTTATTCTGAATACAAGATATGGACATAAAATATTCTCAAAAAAAGTTAGCACAAACCTTTCTTTATGATGAACACAGAGAAACTGGTAGTATAATCCCCTCATCTTTCTTTCCTTTTTCCTTCCTTTCGCCTTTCCCCACCCTAGTGCCCTTTTGCTTTTGAAGAGTGTCTTCCCATTTCACAGCATGCACTGTATGTTGTGACCTTATTTACTCTTTCAATTTTTCACACCAGGGAGACAACACGATGTTCACCCATGTGCGTCTGACTTATTTCCCTTATGAGTAGGGTCTCCAGTTGCATCCATTTACTTATAAATGTCTCAAGCTTATCCTTCTTCATGACAGAGTATTACTCCCTAGTATAAAAGACCACACCCTTTTTATCCATTCCTTCATTGATGGGCATCTGGGTTGTTTCAAGATGCAGCTGTTATAAATTGTGGTGCCATAAATCTGGGTGCATGTATATTGTGGTGGTAACACGCTTTTTTTTTTTTTTGGAGAACCGGGGATTGAACTCAGATCCTTGCGTTTGCCGGTCAAGCGCTTATCCTACTGAGCCATCTCCCCAGCCCGGTAACATGCTTTTAATTCCACTAGAAATATACCCAGGAGGGAAAGAGCTGCTTGGAATTGGACCTCTAATCCTAGATTTTTCAGGAGTCTCCACAGTGATTTCCACAGTGGAACACTCCCACCAGCAGTGGAGAAGGGTTTCTTTTTCTGCACAGCCCTGCCAACCTTTGCTATTGGCTGATTTCTTGATGAAAGGCATTTTTTCTGGAATGAGATGGAATCTGAACATTGGTTTAATTTGCATCTCTCCAATGACCAGTGATGCTGAATATTTTTTCATGTATTTATTTGTCATTTGTATCTCTTCATCTGAGAAGTGTGTATTCAATAGTCCCTCAGAAAAATCACAGCTAAAAATTAATTTGATGGGAGGCAGATCAACAGGAGAAGAGGGTGCCAGGGAGTCTACTGTGCCCCTGGGGCTTGGGAGGATTAGTAGTAAAAGATTGACAGGATGAGCACAGAGGTCCTGCACTAGATAAGGACAGAGAGTTACAGAATTGTGGCCGGCACAGCGCCAGCAAGGGCTGCCCATGATGTGGGCTGTGGATCCGTGGAGCCTCAGCGAGCACTTCTCCCCGAGGGAAGGACTGGGACATCCTTTCTGGCTCAGGGAGCACATCTCAGAGAGAAATTGTTTCTTGCTTATAAGAAAGAGAAGGGAAGGTAGAGGAATCTTCTTGTACCTGCTGATTTTTAGGTGCCTTTCCTTCAAATAATATGCCACCGTGACCCAGTTCAGGGTAACGTCATTCGCCCCTCCTTACCACAGACAGCACAAGGAGGGATTTTGCAGATGTATGCTCCCAGGTCTGGCGGTTTCCAGGGACTGGGGCCGGAGTCTGGCATGCCGCCTCGGTGGGCTGGGGAAGGCAGTGTCTGGCCGGCCCTTCCTCTCTTCTGCTGTGCTTTGCGCAAGCCAGTAACTCTGACAGCACTGCCTGTGCTTGGAACGAATCCTGGATTTCAGAGGAGGCCTCAGACCTGGCGGATGCCTCCACTGCAGCCTGTGTGTGCATGAGACAGGTGGGAGTGTGACAGCATGCACTGTACTGCAGGGAGAGCACAGCCAGCCTGCGGGGACCAGGTCTGCACGGTGTCAGCCTGAGACGGTGGTGTCTGGGCACTGACAGCTCTCTGTGTGCAGACTGCACTGGTTATGGCTGAAAAGAGTGCAGGGAGAGGTGGCACAAGGTGGCCAGGGGTCACTCAGAAGCGACGGGGCACACCTAGCACGTGCACATAACCGCCAGTCCACCTCTGGTCTTCTGCAGCACAGCCTGGCGAGGTCGCGGTTTTTCCCAACCGCTGCGGGTGTTCATAGTGCAGACTGCTGACCTAAGGCTCCATGCAGGGGACATTCCTGATGGTGAGCCCCAAGGACAGAGTGGACCGGAACCAGGAACAGATGAGAGGCCGGTAGCGGCTGGAGCTTCTCTGAAAGATGTTCTGCCACGTTGACGTGAAGCTCACTTCCTCACATTTGTGTAGGACGAGTCAGACAGTTCCCTAACTTTGCCTTTGTTGTATCACCCCTGGGCTTGGGCAATCTTCCAAGGACCGCAGGCTCCCCAAACCCCCTCAGGACCTAGGAGGTCCAAGTAACTCAGGGCTGGCAGCTGCGAGGCCCTGCTTCTGAGGAGGAGGAGGAGAAGGAAGAGGAGGAAGAGGAGGAGAAGGAGGACTGAGCCACCGGAGCCGGGCCATCTGGGACATCTAAGCTCTCCAGGAGGAATCTTACATTGTGCTATTTTTAAAAGCGAATGAAACTGAAACGTGTGTGTTCTGTTTTGCTCACGTTTTGTGAAGGCAGAAGCACTGGAATGAAAAAAAAAAATCTGATAAACTAGTTTACTTTTCAGAACTAGGAAAATTCCTAACTTTATGGAGCACCAAGACTGCATTTAACTCTTTATGAGGGCAAATTCCAGCCTCCTAAGAAGAGAGTAGACAGAATAAGAGGGTTTGCCTGGCTGTGGCTTGGCAGTGGTTTGGCCCCCTGAAACTTGGGTTGGAATTTAATTTCTGAGGCGAGGCAGTGAGTTGAGTGGGCTGTTCCCTGGTGTGGGCTCCGGGTGGGCGGGGCGACCGGAGGTTTCCCCTGAGAGTGCTCCAGAAGTTGGCTGGGCTGGTTCCTGCAGGTCTGGATCCTGGGCCAGAACCCAGGCCGCCTGCCCCATTTCCTCTGACCGCCCCCAGGTGTGCCGACATGGTGTTGGTGGCGGAAGGTGGGCTGAATCAGTCTTAACTGCTCCTCACCTTCTGGTGGCCGGTGTGACTTTCTCCACTCCCCTTTCCCTGCCCTGTCTTGGATTAGAGCATTTAGTCCTATGTTTCTGCAGGATTTCCCTCTCTGGTACTAGTCACTGAGCGCAGGGCCCTCGCCCTGAGCTATATCCCCGGTCAGTTCTGTGTCTTGTACTCCGAGCCTGGCTCTGCCTGAGTTCTCCAGGTCTTGGTGACCGAAGCAGCCAGGCATGCTGGGCCCCCGCGGTGCGCAGGGGAAGCCCCAACCCCTCCAGACTGCAGAAGGAGTGAGCGCCTGGCTCAGTGCAGCCTGTCCCTGTCCTGAGCCATCAGACCCAGCGCCGGCGGAGGAGCATGGAGCTGGAGCCAGGACTGAATGTGCCGCAGAGGCAGCAGAGAGCAAGCTCGTGTCCGCCTCTATGCCCAGGCTCGGCGCTCAAGACCCCGCCTCCTGCTCCGCCTGCCGCTGGCTTCTCCCTCTGGGGTTTGTGTCTGGGCTGCTCACAGGAGCGTTCTCAGCCTGGGCAGCGGCGCTCCTGCTTGGCGCTTGCCCCAGCCCGCACGCCTCACTGTGGAGAGCTCCTCTCTAGGCTCTGTGGACGGACGACCCCGCTGACCTGGAAGATGCGACTCTTGTACAAGCCCCACGCCCCTCTCGGGGTATCAGGAGCAACCCTTGAAGCAGGAAGCGCGTGCTCCTCCTCGAGTGCCTACCCTGAAGACCGTGTTAGCCTGGTTCTTGGAAGAAGACGATGTAAACGTCACACGGGGAAAGGTGTTGCCTGTCAGCGTGGTGGGGCTCCTTCGGTTGCCTCGGAGAGGAGCGCGTTTTAGGAACGCAGTGTCGCACTCACCCGTGTTCAGTGGCCCGAGGGAGGTGGCCGGGCCCTGCGGTCCCTCTTGCCCGGGAGGCCTCCGCTCACGCAGCGCAGCGTGGTCCTGCTCTCCTGAGGCTGCAGTCGGTCTTCCCGGCTCAGGTGGGAAGTCCGTGGGGGCCGCTCCAGTCTCGGCCGGCCGCAGCCACAGGCGCTCGCGTCAGCCGGAAGGCTACACTCCGAGGAGCTTCCCTCACGCAGCGGGAAGTTTCCTGTGTGTGAAATTCTAATTTCAATGGTTTTTAACCACCTAGAAACTAGGACCCATTTTGTCTTGCAGGCCTTGTGCTCACCGGCGCCAGCTTGGCCGGGGCCTTCACATGGGGGGTCCTGGTGTCGCCGAGGGGTGACTCGGACACGCCCTCCCATGAGGTCCTGGGTCCTTTTACACCAGAGCCCACTTTTCCAGGAAGCTACACTGAGACTTAGAGCTCAATACGAGTTTATTTTCCGTATCTGTGAGCTCACCTGTCTCAGCGCTGTGGAGTTAGACGTGTTCCGTGGCTCTTGGCCGCACAACCGCGGTTGGCCTGCCGCACCCGCAAGCTGCACGCCATAGACCCTCATCAGCTGCGGACCGAAAATATTCGCGAGGAAGAGGCGTCTGTGCTGAGCTGGTACGATGGACTGTCTTGGCCGGCTTCCCACGCCGCACAGGACGGCTGCTGCGC
>NW_004524628.1:11704450-11705226 GCF_000260255.1 Octodon degus
TCCTCTCCAATGATTCTGAAGGGCACTGTGCTCTGGAATCATGAAAGCCTTAGACTCCATCAGGGCGATCTGGTAAGAGCGAGGTCATTTTCAGTCCATATATACACTAGTGTTCCCCTTTGATATGTTTTTATTTCTTCCCCCTTTATTTCCAGTAGTGAGCATATGCTACATTGCTCAAAACAAGCCTTAAAGTGTAATTAGGCTGTTCCAGCAAGGCACGGCATTTGTCTTCCTGCATCCGGCTCATTCTGGGCGTAACAGCCTGCAGGTCCATCGGTTTGGCCGCAGATGACAGGACGATGTCCCCTGAGCGGTGACACTGTGCTGAGGCCTCACATGTACCCGTCTGCTGGTGGACACCGAGCTGACTCTCACCGAGACTATTGGCAGTGGGTTCTCTCTCTCTCTCTCTCTCACACACACACAGACACACACACACACACACACGGTGTGCAAGTTCTGTGTTCTGCACGCAGGCTGGTCCCATAGTGGAGGCGCAGCCAGATCCAGACACGCAGCTCCCGCCACATGGAGGGCTACACGCAGGGCTGGCCTGCACCTCAGCCTCCAGGGACCGAGCGGAGCGCCCTGGGCTGAGGCTCGGAGTTAGGGAGCAGCGTGGACGCTCTGCCGGCCCAGCAGAGCCTGAGGTGCTTCATCCCATGCACGCACACGCTGGACCGAGCAGTCGGGAGAGCCGCACTCCCCGGGCTCCACCTGCTGAGTGCCAGCCGGCCATCGGAAGGCGGCGAAGTTCGCTCCAAAATTGCCAC
>NW_004524628.1:11706475-11716251 GCF_000260255.1 Octodon degus
CTAACCCCAGGTTAATTTTTTTCTCCCCTCTTGTCAATTAGCTTTTATTTTTACTTGATTTGTAGTGAGACAATAGTATAAATAATTCTAAAGGATAATTAACATTTTTTGTGCCTGTATTTTAGAACATAACTTTTAAGATGATAGATAACTAAGGCCAGCCTGATAGCTCAACAGGCTAAAGTGACTGCTCACGGAAGTGCAGGGACTGGGACTCTGTCCTGGTTATGCTGTGCTGGCGCCGCCCGCGGGGCGTGCTGAGACTGTGATGGAGACTGGGCACACCTGTAATCCCAGCTCTTGGGAGGCTGAGAACAGGAGGATCACTACGAGTCCGATCTACGTAGTGAGACCCTGTAGGCCCTGTAGACCCTGTACTAAATACATAAAAAAGATTATAAAAACTATTAACATATGTTTAAAAATACACTACACTATTTAAAATGTGTGTGTGTGTGTGTGTGTGTGTGTGTGTGTGTGCAGAGAGAATGGAATTTAACCATACAATTCACATCTAATCAATTAAAAACAGCAAACAAAGAAGAAGTTGTGTGTTGGTGTGTCACTCTCCCTTTTCCCATGACGGCTATGTTCAGTGCCCACAGCAGATGGGTGGGACCACAGCTAGTAACAGACACTCTATGGAAAAGAGTAACAGGTGCTTCATATACCCGTGCCTGGGATAAAAGTTTAACTTAAAATGTAGGCTCAGTAAGGTTCACCATAGCTTATCATAAAGAAAGATAATTGTATGCAAAAATAAAATTAACTACATTTTATTTGTTTTCTTAAAACATTTTATTGGAAGACTAAAAAATTTCAAAATAAAAAATTAAGACAATAACAATCGTTAATACATTATGCATAGGTGTATTCAAAGCAGTTATTCCGAGTATCAGCTGTGGGCGTACACTATTCTCTGAACACTCTTGGCAAGAACCTTTCTTTTCAGAGAACTCAGAGAGTCTAGCAGGGTAACTCTCTTGCCTTTTCCCCTTTCCCTTCCTTTTCCCTTCCTCTCATCCTGCTTCCTTTTTCCTTTTGAAGAGCGTCTGCCACGTCACAGTAGGCACTCTACGTTGTGGACCTTCTTTACTCTTTCAGTTTGTACACTGGAGAGACAGCATGATGTTTGCACAAGTGAGTCTGACTTATCTCACTTAGGAGTGTGGCCTCCAGTAGCATCCATTTACTTATAAATATCTCAGGTTTATCCTTCTTTATGGCAGAGAATTACTCTATCGTATAAAAAGACCTTATCCGGGTTGGGGAGATAGCTTGGCAGTCTAAGCACCTGCCTGGCAAGCACAACTTTCTGAGTTTAATCCCCAGTACCACATGCTGTGCCAGCCCTGGAACTGGGCATGGTGGTGCATACCTGTAATCCCAGCACTCAGGAGGCTGAGACGGCAGGATCACTATGAGTGTGAGCTGCATAGTTAGATGCTGTATCATTAAAAAAAAAAAACAAACACCTGCATCTATCTTTTTTACCCATTCCTCAGTTGGGGGGTATTTGGGTTGTTTCCAAGATCTAGCTATTACAAATTGTTCTGCTATAAACATGGGCATACATATCACTGTAGTATGACCCTTGTAATTCTTCTGGGAAGATCTTCAGAAGGGGAATAGCTGGATCGAATGGGACCTCCAATCCTGGGTTTTGAGAAATCTCCACGCTGATTCCACGGTAGTTGCACCAGTCTGCACTCCCACCAACAGTTGTAAAAGCGGTCCTTTTACCCCACAGCTTCTCCAGCATCTGTTATTTTTCGATTACTTAATGAAAGCCATTCTTTCTGAAATAAGATGGACTCTCAGCATCTCTAGAATAACCAATGACGTTGAACATTTTTCATATATCTATTTGCTGTTTATATTTTTCTTTTATCTGTGAAGTGTGTATCCATCTCAGATACTCGGGTCTGGAAACCCCTTAGTTATGGATAGGAAAAACCAAAATAATAAAAATGACCATTCTGCCAAAATTGTTACACATATTCAATGTAGTCCCAATCAAAATACCATTAGCACACTTCATGGATCTAGAGAAAACATTCCTAAAATTCATTTGGAAACCAACAAGACCCAGGGCAAAAATATTTCTGGGCAACAAGAATACATCAGTGGGATCGCAAGCCCTGACTTGAAATTACACCACAAAGCCACTGTAATAAGACTAGCATGATTCTGGCATGAAATAGACCTGAGGATCAGCGGGACCCGTTAGGAGACGTGGAAACAACTCTCAACACACTCAGCCACCTCGTCTTTGAGGAAGGTACCAAACCTTCACTTGAAGAAAGATAAGTTCTTAATGAATGGTGATGAAAATCCGGACTTTCCACACACCAAAGGCTAAAGCTGGACCCGTCTCACCATGCACTAAGCTGAAGTCAAACTGGATTGAAGATCTAAATATTAAAACAGAAATACTAAAGAGTGTTGCTCACTGGAGGAGTGAATGGTAGAAACCTTGAATACGTAGGTTAGGCAGACTTCACGAACAGAACCCACGCTACCTGGGAAATGTAACAAAGAATCACCAACTGGGATCTCGTCTGATTAAAAAGCTTTTGCACAACAATAGAAACCTCGAACAGAATGAAAGACAACCTAGAGAGTGGAAGATGGTTTAGCTAGCTGCCCTGTGACAAAAGAATTGTATCGAGAACATATAAAGAATTGGAAATAGAACCCAATCCCCTCATATTAACTACATTTTAAACTGAGGCTTTGGGGTAGAAATCCGTAGTGAATCCTCTCATTTTGCTCATCTCTCATCACACACACTGCCCTTCCTGTACATGCGTTTGCTCTCTGTCCCTACCACACTTGAAGAGCTTCGAGATCAGTGTCTCTTAATTCACATTTAGATCTCTGAAAGAATTTTAGTTACAATAGGTATTCAGTAAATGCATTTTAATTTTAATTTTGGTGAAGTTGGAAGATGAGCTAGGAAAGAAAAAGTGTCATTTTTCTGTGAGATTGTCTTTCTGTCATGCCTGTTTAATTTCTGCACATGCACATGGATGCCACCCCACCCCAGCTCCTCAGCCACACTGTCCAGGCCGTGCGTGCTGCCCTCCACTTGGCGCCCCCAGGTGTGGGCACTCACCCTGTGCTGAGCAGGGTGTGCTGTGTTGGCAGTGCAGGCAGGTGCAGGCCTTGGTGGGGCAGCTGCCCACCTGCTGGCCATCTTCACGGGGTCATGCCCACAGTAGTGGTGTGGGGCGAGGAAGAGTGAGGAGACCGCGGGCCCAGGTCTGACCTCGAGGCACAGTGACGGGGATTCCTGAGAAACAGAAGCAGAGCTTGGCTGGATTGGGCCTCCCCCGCAGTGTAAAGAGGAGACACAGCACGCGAGTCCCTGTGACATGGGGCTTCCCCGCGGCACCACCCCAGACAGCACATGCAGCTGGCATGCGAGCTTGCAGGGGCAGGCGCCCGTGTGGGCTTGTGAACTCGCCGCTCAGAGGTTCGTCCTCTGGCACGCAGCAGCTGGGCATCACTCGGGCAGCTTCAGAGCAGTCAGCCCGACAGAGAGGGGACCGTGAAGCATGCACCATAAGACACACGCAGGAACCAGCTCTGCACGGCCCTGCAGGCCCCAGAGCCAGCTCGGCAGGACGAGCACGCACCTCTCTGGCGATCAACCAGCACAGGTGGCAGTGCTGCCGCCAAGGTCAAAGGAAGTGCCCAAGTTTATAGCAAAGGCAGCTGCCCAACCAGCAGCGCCATTTTGTCACCTCATACCACAGTGACCTGGCTTAGCGATGTTCCCTGTCACCACATGTGTGGGCCAGTTCCCTATGTGACATGATCTTCTCAGAGGTAATGCTGGGGGCAGAAGGGTGCCAAGTGACAGCCAGGGGAGGGTGTATTGGAGCCACCTTGGCCTGTTTGCTCTTCATCTGCTGAAGTGAATCATGCAGCCACTGGAGACACAGATGACAAGATTCCTGAGGCCCAGGGAGCCCGGCCTGAGGCGCAGATCCAAGCCAGGGAGACACCACACCGGCCTGGCAAACCCGGAGGGCACTGCCAGGCAAGGCTGGAGGTCTGCTTTAGCAGCAGAGGGGAGCGGCTGAAGCTTTGCTTCCTTCCATAGGCTGCCGTGTGTTTACGCAGACCCAGGCTCCAGCGCTATGTAGGTTTCTGTGTGCACGTGCTTGTCTGTGCATGTGTGTGCATGCATGCATGTGTGTGTGTGTGTGTGTGTGTGTGTGTGTGTACAGGCTACGAGAGGAATAGATGACTCAGATGGTGGCAGTGGAAACTGCAGGTGTGAATCTCTGAAGACGGATGCACTTGGCCGTGCTCAGGTGGGCCAGCCGAGCATCTGGGACTGCAGCGAAGGCCACACTGGCGGGCTCAGAGACCGAGGCCTCAGGGCCAGGCCCTCATTCCTGTGGTACGCTCACTGACAAGTCACTGACACGCTGAGCTTTTCCTTTCTTGTGAGTTGGAATTGAAATTCATGTCCATTTCCCATGTGTCAGGGTTACTGAAGAGCCTAGCTGAGGCCGGGCCCCACGGCTTAGCTGCCCTCCGGGGAAGCCTGGTGACAGGCAGTTATTACATTCCTCCCTGTATTCACAAATTGACTGCTGGTTCTGCTATTGGTAACAGGGCCAGGGAGATAGCTCAGCAATCTAAGTGCCTGCCTGGCAAGTGCAAGCACCAGCTTTGACCCCGGTGCCACATGCCATGCCTGCCCTGGAACCCTGGTGCGGTGGCACATGCCTGTAATCCCAGAGCTGGGGAGGCTGAGACAGGAGGATCACAATGAGTCTGAGCTGTGTAGTGAGGCCTTGTGCCAAATACATAAATAAACAAATTAATTATTAATTAATAGCTCCAGTGTTGGTTGTGCGACGCATCTATCACGGACGCGAAAGCCCCGCCCGCTGTTCTGCTCTTCCCTCAAGTCTCTGTGAGGCGCTTACTTCTCTTCCACGCAAGCAGAGGGGCAGCGGAGTTGAGGCTGAGCCCACGGCTCCGCTCAGGTCGGAAACTGCTCACCCCTCCCAGGCTGGGCTGTTCCACCCGTGCCACTCAGGCAAGGGGCGAACAGAGGTGCTTATGCTTCTCTCATCGTTTTAAACACTTCTGAATTGTTTCATCTTAAGTGATTTTTTTAAAATGGTAAAACCAACAAGACTCAACCCCATTGCTGATGCAGAGGGTGGGCTCTGCGGCAGGACCTACTGTGCAGGCACCACCAGCGTCCTCTCCACGGACTTCGTCAGCACCCACCTGAGCTCCGCAGCCTCCAGGCACCACGACCCTCCTGCTGCCCTTCCCCTGGGGACCTGTCCCACACTTGTCTGTGTGGGCCAACTCTCCTAGTGTGTCTTTGGGCACGAGCTGCCCCTTGGGACAGCAGGCTACACCAGCGTGTCGAGTTCAGCAGCTGCGGACCCCCATGCTCGGTTGCTGTGCATCCTGGGTGAGGCTCGGGCACATCACAGCAGCCCCGTGTCTGTGTCCACGGCCCAGCGCACAGGTGGGGTGCTCCCCTCTGCCTGCCACTGAGCGATGCCAGTGCCGGCACAGCAGCACCACACGCGCCACTCTGGGTTCCTGCTCTCCGTCTCTGGCTGCGTGTGGACGCAGATGTGGAGTTGCTGGGTCAGCCGGTCTAGCTGCTGCTGTTCACAGGACTGCTCACCCCTTCACAGAGACTGCGCTGCTCACATCCAAGAGCAGCGTGCTCTGCGCCTCACTGGCACTGGGCTTGTTGTGCTTTCTGTGACAGCTGCCCATGGGTGGGAGCGGATCTCCCTGTGGTTCCGACTGACGTTTCTGCAAAGGCTGTGCGGAGCACCTCTCTGCGACTCGTGGACACTTGTATGTCTCTCTGGAGAAATATTTATTCAAGTTCCCTGCCTCGGCCTAACTCTGCCTTGTGCTGTGGTTGCTGAGTTAGAGGGGTCTTTCGTACTGGGGATGCCAGCTCGTCACTGGGCATCGTGATTCTGCACTTGGCAGCGCTTTCCACGTTCTGCGAGTTGTCTCTTCAATGCTTTTGTCCTGCATGTATAATGCTTTTGATTGTGGGCAGAAGTCCCATTTGCCTACTTTTGAGGCCTGTTCTGTTTAAGTGACAGAAAACCACGTAGAGGTAGCGGGTGCTTCCGGCGCTCCCTGTGTGCCCATGAGGTCGGTCTCAGAGGTGCAGACTTGCAGAGTGACTTGTTGACGGGCTCCGGAGTCTGTCCACCGCCCCTCCTGGCAACATGACCTGCACCATGGGTGTTCGGGTTTTCCTTTGTTGACAAGTGGGCCACCCCAGAACGGAGCTGAGCAACAGAGGCCACGGTACCACGCCGGCCTTGGCGTTTGCAGCAGCTCAAGGGTCCTGGGGAAATTTCCCCGGTGAGCCCGCAATTTAATTTAATAGCATGTTCCATTTCATCTAGACAAAGGAGATATAATTGTATAAATGATGCAGTTTAGAAGTGCACAAGCATATGCTGATTGTTGTGAAGTTTCCTTTTCATTTAGTCATGCCTTCCAACCCACAGGGATTTGAAATTCCTTTTAAATGTAAAATTTGTCAGTGATTCCTCCGGGAGATACAAACCCAATATTAGCCCACACTGGGCACTGGGGTCTTCAGTGTTCACTTACTTTCTCGATGCAGGCTGCGTTTAGCAGGGGTTTTGCCCCCCCCCCCCCAATAGGTCACAGACTTCTCATCCTGCAAAGTTACCAGGACCGACTCGCCCAAGTCCTGGCATCTCACTGCGCCCCAGCCCAGGTCTCCTGGAAAAAGAAGAGGCACTGGCTTGCTGCCTCCATGCACAGCATAAATGCGTTTGCAGGCTTGGCCGGGTGGCATCTTTGCAATTTCAGGGGTCCCTGGGCTTCCCGGTGACATGTGGACTCGAAAACTCACGCATAGGTGGCATTTGCTCACTGGGAGAACTCACACCTGCTAACGGGGCAGCAGCAACAGGACGGGGCTCAGAGGTGCTGCCATGGGCCCCAAGCCTACCTCAAATTTGCCATCTGGGGCATGCTGTGGGGGTCACCACTGGCCCTGGCCTGGGGGAAGCTCATCCTGTCCTACAGGAGATCCCTTCTGCTGTGGTGTCCAAGTCTAGCACTGTGG
The DNA here is from genome assembly GCF_000260255.1 of Octodon degus. Lineage (NCBI taxonomy): Eukaryota > Metazoa > Chordata > Mammalia > Rodentia > Octodontidae > Octodon > Octodon degus. Next base: position 11,713,596 of record NW_004524628.1, read on the forward strand.
CTGGGAGAAGAACTTACTTCACACACTCTGATGGTGAGAGTTACAAGTTGGGGGTCAGTGGGGCTCAGTTCTGGAGACAGCCCCCTTCTGTGTTGTGGGTGGTCATCTGTCCTGACCCTGAGGCTCCACTGACTGCCGCTCCTAGGCCCTAGTGCATTACAGTGTATCAGTTAGAGGAGACTGACAGGCAGCCCAGGACGTGCTGCAGGAGGCAGGCTGAACTTGAGCTGCAGACACCATGGCTTGGCTCTGCCGTCCTTCCTATGACTCAGGGAGTTTCGCAAGCCCCCTAGCTCCAGGGCCTGCTCTGTGCCTGCTGCTGTGCTGTCCTCCCTGCTGGCCTCCGAGATCCGTCCCTGCTACTCACGCTCTGAGGGGCAGGCTGGGCTCTGGGAGGGGCCGGGCAGGGCGTGAGTGTGAAGCTCCCCTGCAGAGCCCAGGGCTTTTCCGGCCTCACTGTGAGTGGGGGTGACTTTCGTGTGGCCCAAGGCACGGTGTGGCCCCTGTCTCCGGTCAGGCGCCTGAGCACAGTGCTCAGGTCTGTTAAGTCCGACGGTCTGTCTGTCGAGTGGTGTTCTCTTGTCTTTTTCTTCCACTTCTTTAGGGTACTGAGGAGGGACATGCCCAGGGCAGAGCCACAGAGCCGGAGCTCTGGCTTTACCCACCTCATGTTTCCCGAGACAAGCTGTAGCGGACAGCGAGTTGCGTGCGTTCATACCGACGAAGTTCTCAAGTGCGAGTAGCACAATATTTACTAAAGGAAGCAGGATTTGGGGGCTCAGTTTTGCCATTTTGGGGTGCCTTCATCCTGTTCACTTTTTGGGTTTGAAATATATAGATGTGAAATCTGGCAGTTTGACTCGGCCCAGTTGTGAGGTGTGGACGTCTGTCTCCTTAGTGAACTGCTGCCGAGAGTACTTTTTGGCTTCACTTGCTTCAGTTCTGACAAGGTTTACTGCTTGTCTGTTGGCTTGTTTCTGACGTTTTTCTTCACAGTCTTCCAGCCCAGGGGTTTTGCCTCTCCCCTGAGGCCCTGGTGGTGACAGCTGGGCCATGCTCCGAGTCTGTGGAGGACTCGGGCTGCCCGACGTCTCCCGACCACGCTGGTGGTGGCCCCGCAAGCCCTGGTTCGAGGGAGCAGCCCCCCTCTGCGTTTCTGCCCTGCCCCTCCCCACACGGCTTGCTCGAGCTGCTTCTCAGCCGTGGACAAACTTGCAGAATTTGCACCAGATATCTGTTCTATGTGTGCCGAAATTGCAGAGACGTTTCCTCAGCCACAGTGCTGATGCTGGTGGCACTGAAGCTCAGACCAAGGAGCTGGCGTGGGAGTCAGACACCAGCACCCCCAGCTCCTCAGCCACATGGCTTCAGCAGCTAATGGATGCCCAGAAGGCACCCCCATTTGCAGAGCTCCCCATACCCGCGTGATCTGAGCTTTGCGGACCCGCCTTGGCAACAGGGCTGAGTGCTGGGCACACGGCCCTGACCCTTGTGGCTCAGCACTGCAGAATTCATCTACGCTTGACAGGAGCCCAGTTACTCACTCAGGCTGCAGTCCTCGCAGTCACAGGAATCTAGAGTGACAGGAAGTGCCCTGTCCTCACAGGTGTGAGCATCCAGCTGGAGGACGAGGAGACGGAGGCACAGGGAGAGAGGGAAGGAGGAGCATGCTTAGCGCTGGGTCTGTGGAGATCTCTCTGGGCATGTCCTCTCGGCCTCGGCCCTGTGCAGACAGCCGCCTGGGAGACGGCAAGGAACCAGGACATGTGGCTGTCCCTGTGTCCAAGGGCACAGGGAAGTAGGTCTAGCAACATCCTCTCGATCTTCCCACGGTGTGGGAACATGGGGGAGGAGCCTACGGCACTGTTCCAAGCTGCGATATAGTGGAAGACGAAGGAGAATCACGCAGGAAACCACCCTGGCAAAGGGGCGCTGACCTTACCGTGCTGACCCTAGACCGGGAGTGAGGCAAGCAGAGAGGCCGTGTGCAGAGAAGAGAGGATTGTGAGAAGTGGGGGACCGGACGCCCAGCAGAAGCCCCAGGTTGCCCCTACCGGGGAGCCAGGAGATGCTACTCCGGGGGCTGCATGGCATGTATCCCGAAGTTTCTCCATGAAGTTGTGGGCATGGCCTAGATGGGCTGGCTGGTAGGGCTTCCCAAGTGAGGTGAGGCGCTGCTTCTGCCTCCTGGTCTGCAGAGAAGAGCACTTTGGCAGCACAGACCCTCAGCAGCATCTGCTCACACCGAGCCCTGGAGACCCGGGCACGGCCTGTCCTTCCCTCCATACCTGTTAGGTGTCTGCAGCCATCAAGTTCTTCACCGGCTCAGCACGGCGCTTCTGGTCTCCTGACACCCACACCTGCTCTGCTCCCGCTGGACTGCCGGATGCCCTGTCCTCAGACAGCGCCTGGGGGACACAGGGACCGCTTCCTTCTGCGCTCTCCTGCAACCATTTGCACCTCCTGCTCCTGCATATTCAGGGTGATGCATCTCACTTCCTCACTCCAGAGCCCGAAGCACGGAGCACTCTGCCAGCCTCCCCTCCCCTCCCTTCTCCCTCCCTTCCCCTCCTCTTCCCTCCCTTTTCATCTCCTCCCCTCCTCTTCTCTCCTCTCCTTACCCTCCTGTCTTCCCCCTCTCCCTCCCTTCCCCTCC
>NW_004524628.1:11716925-11724237 GCF_000260255.1 Octodon degus
TCTTCCCCCTCTCCTCCTTCCCTTCTCCTCCCTCCCCTCCCCTCTCCCACAGAGCATTTTCCACAGAGCACCCAAAGCAAGCTTAAATTAGAACGCGCAGGCTGGCACATCCCACATCTGCAGAGCTTCCAGGGTGGGGTGGGGGAAGAGCTGCTTGCTCCAGAGCTAAAGGCCTCCGTGTGTGGATTGTCACTTCTGGCTGCCACCTTGGGGCTCACTGGGGTTCATGGCCTGGTTAAAAATCTGATGCTGAGCAGGGACACTGAAGGCCCAGTGTGGCTGGTACAACTTCTAGTGCTGGGCTCACCCTGGACCAGTGCTGGGCTGGGTATGCTGTTGCCCTGCTGCGCACTCTGGGGCCCCAGGCTGCTACTTCCCTGCACTGGTCTTCAGAAGCACAGTGACTCCTAGCAGGACACAATCAAGAGGAGGACAGAGGGGGGCCCTGGTGGAGGGCATCCCGGGGTGCCATCCTTGGGTAGCTTTGCTGCCCAGACAGCACCTCAAGAGGCAGGCTCTGCTGGTGCGGGGCACAGAGCTAAGAGGAAACTTGAGCCAGCCATTGTCACTTCTGATTGTGTGGGTGGCAGGCCAAGGCGAGTCCTGCTGCCAGTGTGTCTCTGCCCTGCTTGGTGCTGCAGGCCCCTGGCCTCTCCCTCTGATCCCCTCCCTGGCTGCAGATGCTGTCCAGGCGCTTTACTGAAGCACTGGCTGTGCAGCAAGCTGGAGCTCTGGTTCCAAGGGCCTTGCGCAGATATGCACGAACTCTCCAAGCACTTGAAATAGCTGCGAGAGTTATTCTGTGCTTGAAACTGCGCTGTCGAGAGCTACTGGAGCCTGGCCCACCCCGGCTGAAGGCAGGCGTTCCCCTCGGCACCCGGCAGTTCAGTGCTGAGCAGGGTGCGGGAGGGGTGAGGGATGGGGCTGACGGCCAGGTTCTGACCCAGTGGGCCATGAGGGATTCCAGGCACACCCGGCGCCCCATGGGCAGAGCCCCGGGTACGGCATTTTGCAGAATGCTCTTAGGCTTTTCTTTCACGTTTTCAAAGGCGTTGCGAAAGGCTGGAAACGTTGCCCGGTGTGTGATATCTGCCTCCGAGTTGTGAAAACAGCTCCCTTCTCCCGAGAGCTTCCTTGAGAGGTGACTTACACTCCAGAGGGTTTGCTAGCCAGTCGCCAACGGCACCCTCGAGTAGGCAGAGCTGGGCATCCAGCACCCCAAACAGCACAGCAAGCAAAGCACCCTGCTCTGTAGTTCCTGTCGGGTGACGTGACCGTTGCCAGTCACGCCTGGAGTGCGTCCCTTTGGCCGCAGGAATGCACAAAGTTAGTGGAACATAGTCTTGTATTTAAATCTGTCTTTAACTAAATTTTATGCTGGTTGGTGTCTAGTCGTCTCCCCAAAGCCTCACGTAGTCATGGGGCGGCTTCTAGAGGTTGTGATTGATTCCTGATCCAATGCTGGGATTGTGGGTGTGAGAGCTGCTCCTGCCCTGGGGCAGAGAGCCTGAACACAAGGTAGGAAGGAGGGAGAGCCTGGCCAGCTGCCGCAGCCTCCGCTGCCCCCTTTGTTCTTTGCTGTCTTCTGCTGCCGTGAAGGGCTGCCCTCAGCCAAGTGCCACCCTGCCTTGGAGCCAGCCGCATACGGGCTGAAACCTGCAGGCTGTGAGCTGCGTAACCTTTCTTTCCTTAATTTTGGGTGTCAGGTATTTGTCCCAGTGATGAGGGAAAAGTAACTGAGATCCCGAGGCTCAGATAACTTTGTTGTATAGTGTTCTATACAACAAAGACTTGGCTTCTACAGCCTTACTGATTGTGGAGACATTCTCTGAATGTCTATTTAATACTTTTAGGTGCATTTATTTCGCTGACTTCAGTTTGGCCTTCATGTCTAGACGGGACAGCTGCAGAGATCCTTGAGCTCCCCCATCAGAATTCTCTCCATGACGGTGCAGGGCCGGTCCGAGCCTGTGAGTGCCCAGGACGGCTCGAGTTCTGTACAGGGAGCAGGGCTGGAGGAGTTTGAAAATCATCCTTTAGGGTCAGGTTGCTGGCATGAACTGTTTGGGAGTGAAAATTAACAAGCAAGGAGTAGGGTGAAAATGACAGAAATCGGAGCCTTGGGAGGACTGGGGGATGGGGTGGAGCACGCAGGGCGCTGCAGCATTCTGAGCTCGTTCTTAAGAGGGGGGATTGGGTTATTCATGTCGGCATGGACATAAACATCACGCCCTCAGGGGCTGGGCTGTGTGGCTCTGTGTCCAAGCAGCGTCTGCAGGTGAGTCAGTGCGGCGTGGGGACCCCGGAACCCAGCGCGAGCTGCTCCCAGACCGACTTCCGCCTTCTTCTCTGGCAACCTCTCTTGCTTTTTGCACGCACCAAGCCCTCCCCAGTGGCATCTTTTAGGACTCTACACCCCATACTGGCTACGTAAACTCCACCCTAGTCTAGTCCGAAAGGCCGGGCTCCCAGCCCCCTCCCCGAGGGCCCCTGCTTCTCCTCCGCAGCCGTCCTGCGCAGACCAATGAAGGGCTTCCTCACTTTTCTCCTGTTTCTCATTCGCACCAGAGGAAGGACCCTCTCAAATTGTATATCAGGAGCTGGAAGTGTGCAATATTTGTGCTAATGGGGATAGAATATCATGATGCCGTTAGATGTATAAAATCTGCACAGTGTACAACCATGCATGACAGGCTTACCGTTAGACAATAACACAAATCAGCACATGACACTTTAGGCACCATAGCTGTGGTATCTCAACTGACACCAGAGAAACAGCCACTGCAGTGCTCCCATGTCTTGTAAAATACTAAGCCTGACAGAAGAAAACTCCCTTCACACCCTGAATGTCTCCCGGAAATGACAGAAAGCAACATCTTTCAGGGAAGAGGTAAGGTCATTCCAACACAGCCTGGAGCAGAAAAACTGCTCACTCTCACTGCATTAGTGGAAAAGAAGAAAGGGAAAGATGTGCAGAAAATCATGGTGGGGAAAAGAAGACGTGCCGCCAGTGGCAGAGAACCGGCAGCCCGCTCTTTCCATCTGTAACTGACAGAGAACACACTTCCCACACGATGTTTGGAGGCCTACATGGAAACCTCAGGATGTTTGTCAAAAAATCAAAGGGGGGGAGACTGAATGTTTGAAGCACAGTGTTTCTTTTATCTTTAACAAAGTGTTTCTGAATATAAATAATCAATGTGTTTATTCAACAAATATGTATTAAGGTCATCCTATATGCTAAACTCTTACTCTGTATTTAAGATACCACCTAAAACTAATTTCTGTGTGGAAAGAGTAGGAGACATTATATAAAGAGGTGTGGATACAGAGCATGTACCATGTTAGTGAGTATTCCAGAAAAACAGGGGCAGGCAAAAGAGACCAGCAGCGCTGGCTGGGAGGTGTAGAGTGGATTCCATCCCTGGGGTCAGGGTGGAAATCCTTCCAAATAATCACCAACAGCGATGACAAAGCCAACTTTGCTTTCAACAGAGTCTTTTATGGAGTTTGAAAAACTGATGCTAAAATTCCTCTGAACAACAAAGATAAAGTGTGTCATCACCTCGCACCATAATCACATTCTTACACACCCACTGTGGGTCAATTAAGAGATCCTTATTTAGAAAATAGAATAGAATCAGGTATTTTTAAAATGTATGAAGATTAGGACAACTAGTGAAACTGAATTTTCAGTTTAAGTTTAAAAACATACAAGACAGTGAAGAAATTATTTGCAGTAGCTATAATGGGGAATGGATTAGCAGCCAAAATACACAAAATGACAATCACTGGCTGCAACAATTACAAAGCAGCATCATGCAAAATAATCATAAAAAATAACGCAAGAAAGTCATTTAACAAAGGAGAAATTCTAAAAAGAAAGGAAGCTAGTTTCAGTTTTACTGGAATTTTATTTTTAATGAATAAATACAGACACAGCTTGGATTTTCATGGAGAAACCCAGCTACAGAAGTGCGGAAGGCTTTCTGCCTTGTCCCGGCCTCCATGCGCAGCGGGGGAGGCGCCGGCTCACTGACGAAGTCAAGCAGAGCGTGAGGACGTGCGGCACGGCCAAGAACATGCACGCAGACCTTGTACAGGCATTTTGTGGAGTGACTCTTTAAGTGAAAAACAGGCTTTTATTTTGTGAAAGGATATATATTTACATTTTCTTATCTTGTGACCTACAATCCCATTTGCAGAGAAAGCATCCTACAGGAGCACTCCAACGCGCTCGTTCATGCTCCTGCGTGCTGGCTGGCCCAGCCCCGCGTTCCGAGGTGACAGAGCGGCTCTGGGAGGGCTGCCCAGGGCTCTTGGGGAGGTGGCCGTCCTGCCTCTCTTCATTGCACTTCCTGCTCCTTGTGCTGTGGTGGTGATAGGAATGGGGCTAGGATGATTCTGATGAGAAGCTGGTGGGCAGGTGGGGGTGTTAGCTGCCGGGCAGAACACTGGCCATGCCCCTGCGATACCACAGGCCTAGGGACCGAGGCACTTACGGCATGTCTGCATCACGAGGTGCCCGCACTGCGTGCAAAAGTGACAAGCTACATAGAAAGTGACTTGTGGGGCCAGTGGAATAGCTCAGCTGTCTAAAGCACTTGCTTAGGCAGGCCTAGGCAGGCGCAGGGACCGCGGCTTGATCCCACACCACACGCTGGGCCAGCCTGTCCTAGGGTGGGCTGAGCGGGCCAAAACAGAAGTGACTTGTGGTGCTCTGTTGAGTGGATTGCAAATCGTGTAATTACACATCAGATGCCTTTAAAAGCATAAAATCTGTAAGTCCCTTAGGCTTCATTTTAATTTTTACATAGTTTTATTTCTCTAAATCCTGCTTTATGTTGCTTAAGTCAGTGATGTGATGATTGTACTAGGTAGAAGGTATTGATGCTGTGCTCCTGACAATGGCGTGCCATCCTATTTGGTGCAAACTCAGTATCTTTGGCAAACTTAGTCTCTGCCAGTTCCGCACACGTGAGCTAAGGGATGGGAGTGTGGGCGCAGAAGGCGCGGCCCCACGCAGGCAGTCACGCCGCACTTCAGAGCGCTGCGGCTCCTCCACGCTGCGGTTCGTGACCTGAAACATTAGGCAGATTTTGCACTCTGTTCCCACACACCCTCTACCGTGGAGCTGCTGTCTCAGTCAGCTGACCAACTGTGGACTGAATGCTCTCAACCATGAGCTAATTTTTAAAAATTTAATTTAATTTTGTTTTGAAAAGTAAAAAGAAATAATCATGTTGTCTCCCTAGCGTAACAACATGTATATTTATTTTTTATTTCATGCAGTACCCGGGCCTGAACTTGGGCCCCTGCACTTGCCAGGCAGCCACTTACTGGGAGCTAGTTTAGCTCTCTCCCTTCAGCTTCGGGCTGCTGTCCGAGCCCTGATTAGCCAGTCACTGTGTAAAGGCGGAACCCAAGGCTGAGGCACGGGCCTGTGAACCCGGGTGGACCCAGCCGTGGGGACAGGTCTGGCTGCTCAGCCGAGTTTCTCGTGGAGTCCAGAACAGTCCCCTAGAGGCCCAGCGATCCTTGCTGGCCACTGCTTGGTGCCTGCTGAACCGCAGAGGCCCTGGAATGCTCCTCTTGCTGTCGAGATCGCGTGCTTCGGTGCCTTTCTGGACCGCCGCTGTACCCTGTCGTGGAGCTGTGGCAGTCTGCACACCCAGCAGGGGCTGAAGCCAACAAAGCCCAGAATTTTTTCTGGGGGGAGGAGGTCCTGTGCCCACTGACTCGCACACGTGTCGGGATTCACCTCCAAGGTCAGTCTGCACCTAGCTTGGGTGCGGATGTTCGCACCAGCATGTCTGAGGCCTTCCCAGTGCTCGTCCCAGAGCCTGCCGTGTTCCCCGCTCTGGGCTCCGTCCTGATGCTCAGCACAGTGGTGTCAGGTGGACCTGGGGCCTGCAGCCTGTGACCAACTAGCGCTGTCTGCAGCTGCAATCCACTAACGCTGTCTGCAATCTGCAGAAGTGCTACTGTTTAGGGCACTGTCTGGTCGTTGAAAGCAGGAGACATCTCAGGAGAGTGACACGTGTCCAACAAGATGCTTGCTCGGAGGGGAACTGACTCTGGAAAGTTGAGCCTGACAGCTGTGGGCCACTAGGTTTTACTTCCTAAGGAGTCCATATATCAATTAAAATACCCAGTGAAATCATTTATGCATCCGGAGTAGGAGCTCGGTCTGCAAGCAGAAACAGGTTTAAGCTAATTCTCAGCATAAGGATTTCCATCCCAGGGAAAAGCCTGTGGCTGACAAGCAGGCCAACAGACACGTATCAGCACCAACACGCTCTCAGTTTATACGTTTAGACCTCTCTGGGCCAAGAAAACTGAGAGGTGATCACGGGAGGACCTCAGCACTGGAATTGTATTGGAAAATGCACAAGACAGCGGTAGGCAGGGAAAGGGAAGTGGAAACGTGTCATGGGTTTATCTAAGACGTCACCCACCTAAGATGTCTAACTTGTATGCTCAGCAGGTGACCGGATCCTGAGGCTCTAACTTCATGAGTGACTTACTCAGTTCAGGAGATCACACTTGGTGGAATGTTGGGAGGCGATGGTGACCGGAAGCGAGGCTTCCTTGAAGGTACGGGCTAGGGCTGTGACTGGGGGCCACGCTGGTCCTGTCCCTTCCTCCCTGTCTCTCTCATTCTTGGCTTCCTGCTACCACGAGGTGAGCGCAATGGCCAGGGACAGAGGGTGAGCGAGCCACGGCTCTGTAGCCTGAGGCCTGCGGTGAGGCTGAACCATCGCGGGGGAAGGGCTGGCAGAGCCAGAGAACCACGGGCCAAAGTACATCTTTCTTCCTTTGTGTGTGACTTTGTCTGGGACTTTGTCACAGGACAGGAAGCTGACTAACTCAGGAAAAAGGATTATGTGGGGAGTTTTTGGACAACCGTATAAAAGGAACCAATTTCTATGTAGAGTGTCTGGACAGAGGCTGTGACATCTGGAACTTTAACAAATGCTTTGTGACTGTTATGGTGGTGTCCAGATGTCCCCCAGAGCCTCACAGGGTCGTAGGTGGGCTTCACAGAGGTGGCTGATCTAGGGCGTGTGCTTGCCAAATCAGCCCGCTGCTGGGCTAAGCACCACCCTGACCCCGACAGTCTGGATTTAAATAAAAGGGACGGAAAGGTTCCACTAGGGCCCTGCTGCCTCGCTGTCTTCTGCCCGCCAGGAGCGGCTCTCCTCTGTGACTGCCTTCTGCCAAGCCCCCTGCCCTGGAGCAAGCTGACTACCGACTGAAACCTCTACCCACTGGGAGCGCAATGAACCTTTCCCCCTTGGACTTTGGCTGT